>NW_028116069.1:0-26031 GCF_964273445.1 Streptopelia decaocto
GAAAAAATTTCAACTGGAATTTAGCAATTTTGACGTGAAATTGTAAACGTGTGGTAGTGGATTTTGAAAATTCTAGAGAGAATTTTAAAAGCTTCAACAGAATTTCAACAATTTTGAGAGGGATTTGAAAAGTTTCAATGGGAATGGGAAGAATTGGACAAAAATTGGAAAATTTTTAAGGGACTTTGAAAAAATTTCAACTGGAATTTTAGCAATTTTGACGTGAAATTGTAAACATGTGGTAGTGGATTTTGAAAATTCTAGAGAGAATTTTAAAAGCTTCAACAGAATTTCAACAATTTTGAGAGGGATTTGAAAAGTTTCAATGGGAATGGGAAGAATTGGGACAAAAATTGGAAAATTTTTAAGGGACTTTGAAAAAATTTCAACTGGAATTTTAGCAATTTTGAGGTGAAATTGTAAACATGTGGACATGGATTTTGAAAATTCTAGAGAGAATTTTAAAAGCTTCAACAGAATTTCAACAATTTTGAGAGGGATTTGAAAAGTTTCAATGGGAATGGGAAGAATTGGGACAAAAATTGGAAAATTTTTAAGGGACTTTGAAAAAATTTCAACTGGAATTTTAGCAATTTTTTGATGTGAAATTGTAAACATGTGGACATGGATTTTGAAAATTCTAGAGAGAATTTTAAAACCTTCAACAGAATTTCAACAATTTTGAGAGGGATTTGAAAAGTTTCAATGGGAATGGGAAGAATTGGGACAAAAATTGGAAAATTTTTAAGGGACTTTGAAAAAATTTCAACTGGAATTTTAGCAATTTTGACGTGAAATTGTAAACATGTGGACATGGATTTTGAAAATTCTAGAGAGAATTTTAAAAGCTTCAACAGAATTTCAACAATTTTGAGAGGGATTTGAAAAGTTTCAATGGGAAGAATTGGGACAAAAATTGGAAAATTTTGAAGGGACTTTGAAAAAATTTCAACTGGAATTTTAGCCATTTTTTTACGTGAAATTGTAAACATGTAGTAGTGGATTTTGAAAATTCTAGAGAGAATTTTAAAAGCTTCAACAGAATTTCAACAATTTTGAGAGGGATTTGAAAAGTTTCAATGGGAATGGGAAGAATTGGGACAAAAATTGGAAAATTTTTAAGGGACTTTGAAAAAATTTCAACTGGAATTTTAGCAATTTTGACGTGAAATTGTAAACATGTGGACATGGATTTTGAAAATTCTAGAGAGAATTTTAAAAGCTTCAAGAGAATTTCAACAATTTTGAGAGGGATTTGAAAAGTTTCAATGGGAATGGGAAGAATTGGGACAAAAATTGGAAAATTTTTAAGGGACTTTGAAAAAATTTCAACTGGAATTTTAGCAATTTTGACGTGAAATTGTAAACATGTGGACATGGATTTTGAAAATTCTAGAGAGAATTTTAAAAGCTTCAACAGAATTTCAACAATTTTGAGAGGGATTTGAAAAGTTTCAATGGGAATGGGAAGAATTGGGACAAAAATTGGAAAATTTTGAAGGGACTTTGAAAAAATTTCAACTGGAATTTTAGCAATTTTGACGTGAAATTGTAAACATGTGGTAGTGGATTTTGAAAATTCTAGCGAGAATTTTCAAAGCTTCAAGAGAATTTCAACAATTTTGAGAGGGATTTGAAAAGTTTCAATGGGAATGGGAAGAATTTGGACAAAAATTGGAAAATTTTGAAGGGACTTTGAAAAAATTTCAACTGGAATTTTAGCAATTTTGACGTGAAATTGTAAACATGTGGTAGTGGATTTTGAAAATTCTAGAGAGAATTTTAAAAGCTTCAACAGAATTTCAACAATTTTGAGAGGGATTTGAAAAGTTTCAATGGGAATGGGAAGAATTGGGACAAAAATTGGAAAATTTTTAAGGGACTTTGAAAAAATTTCAACTGGAATTTTAGCAATTTTGACGTGAAATTGTAAACATGTGGACATGGATTTTGAAAATTCTAGAGAGAATTTGAAAAGCTTCAACAGAATTTCAACAATTTTGAGAGGGATTTGAAAAGTTTCAATGGGAATGGGAAGAATTGGGACAAAAATTGGAAAATTTTTAAGGGACTTTGAAAAAATTTCAACTGGAATTTTAGCAATTTTGACGTGAAATTGTAAACATGTGGTAGTGGATTTTGACAATTCTAGAGAGAATTTTAAAAGCTTCAACAGAATTTCAACAATTTTGAGAGGGATTTGAAAAGTTTCAATGGGAATGGGAAGAATTGGGACAAAAATTGGAAAATTTTTAAGGGACTTTGAAAAAATTTCAACTGGAATTTTAGCAATTTTGAGGTGAAATTGTAAACATGTGGACATGGATTTTGAAAATTCTAGAGAGAATTTTAAAAGCTTCACAGAATTTCAACAATTTTGAGAGGGATTTGAAAAGTTTCAATGGGAATGGGAAGAATTGGGACAAAAATTGGAAAATTTTTAAGGGACTTTGAAAAAATTTCAACTGGAATTTTAGCAATTTTGACGTGAAATTGTAAACATGTTGAATGGATTTTGAAAATTCTAGAGAGAATTTGAAAAGCTTCAAGAGAATTTCAACAATTTTGAGAGGGATTTGAAAAGTTTCAATGGGAATGGGAAGAATTGGGACAAAAATTGGAAAATTTTTAAGGGACTTTGAAAAAATTTCAACTGGAATTTTAGCAATTTTGACGTGAAATTGTAAACATGTGGTAGTGGATTTTGAAAATTCTAGAGAGAATTTTAAAAGCTTCAAGAGAATTTCAACAATTTTGAGAGGGATTTGAAAAGTTTCAATGGGAATGGGAAGAATTGGGACAAAAATTGGAAAATTTTGAAGGGACTTTGAAAAAATTTCAACTGGAATTTTAGCAATTTTGACGTGAAATTGTAAACATGTGGTAGTGGATTTTGAAAATTCTAGAGAGAATTTTAAAAGCTTCAACAGAATTTCAACAATTTTGAGAGGGATTTGAAAAGTTTCAATGGGAATGGGAAGAATTGGGACAAAAATTGGAAAATTTTTAAGGGACTTTGAAAAAATTTCAACTGGAATTTTAGCAATTTTGACGTGAAATTGTAAACGTGTGGTAGTGGATTTTGAAAATTCTAGAGAGAATTTTAAAAGCTTCAACAGAATTTCAACAATTTTGAGAGGGATTTGAAAAGTTTCAATGGGAATGGGAAGAATTGGGACAAAAATTGGAAAATTTTTAAGGGACTTTGAAAAAATTTCAACTGGAATTTTAGCAATTTTGACGTGAAATTGTAAACATGTGGTAGTGGATTTTGAAAATTCTAGAGAGAATTTTAAAAGCTTCAACAGAATTTCAACAATTTTGAGAGGGATTTGAAAAGTTTCAATGGGAATGGGAAGAATTGGGACAAAAATTGGAAAATTTTTAAGGGACTTTGAAAAAATTTCAACTGGAATTTTAGCAATTTTGAGGTGAAATTGTAAACATGTGGACATGGATTTTGAAAATTCTAGAGAGAATTTTAAAAGCTTCAACAGAATTTCAACAATTTTGAGAGGGATTTGAAAAGTTTTCAATGGGAATGGGAAGAATTGGGACAAAAATTGGAAAATTTTTAAGGGACTTTGAAAAAATTTCAACTGGAATTTTAGCAATTTTTTGATGTGAAATTGTAAACATGTGGACATGGATTTTGAAAATTCTAGAGAGAATTTTAAAACCTTCAACAGAATTTCAACAATTTTGAGAGGGATTTGAAAAGTTTCAATGGGAATGGGAAGAATTGGGACAAAAATTGGAAAATTTTTAAGGGACTTTGAAAAAATTTCAACTGGAATTTTAGCAATTTTGACGTGAAATTGTAAACATGTGGACATGGATTTTGAAATTCTAGAGAGAATTTTAAAAGCTTCAACAGAATTTCAACAATTTTGAGAGGGATTTGAAAAGTTTCAATGGGAAGAATTGGGACAAAAATTGGAAAATTTTGAAGGGACTTTGAAAAAATTTCAACTGGAATTTTAGCCATTTTTTTACGTGAAATTGTAAACATGTAGTAGTGGATTTTGAAAATTCTAGAGAGAATTTTAAAAGCTTCAACAGAATTTCAACAATTTTGAGAGGGATTTGAAAAGTTTCAATGGGAATGGGAAGAATTGGGACAAAAATTGGAAAATTTTTAAGGGACTTTGAAAAAATTTCAACTGGAATTTTAGCAATTTTGACGTGAAATTGTAAACATGTGGACATGGATTTTGAAAATTCTAGAGAGAATTTTAAAAGCTTCAGAGAATTTCAACAATTTTGAGAGGGATTTGAAAAGTTTCAATGGGAATGGGAAGAATTGGGACAAAAATTGGAAAATTTTTAAGGGACTTTGAAAAAATTTCAACTGGAATTTTAGCAATTTTGACGTGAAATTGTAAACATGTGGACATGGATTTTGAAAATTCTAGAGAGAATTTTAAAAGCTTCAACAGAATTTCAACAATTTTGAGAGGGATTTGAAAAGTTTCAATGGGAATGGGAAGAATTGGGACAAAAATTGGAAAATTTTGAAGGGACTTTGAAAAAATTTCAACTGGAATTTTAGCAATTTTGACGTGAAATTGTAAACATGTGGTAGTGGATTTTGAAAATTCTAGCGAGAATTTTCAAAGCTTCAAGAGAATTTCAACAATTTTGAGAGGGATTTGAAAAGTTTCAATGGGAATGGGAAGAATTTGGACAAAAATTGGAAAATTTTGAAGGGACTTTGAAAAAATTTCAACTGGAATTTTAGCAATTTTGACGTGAAATTGTAAACATGTGGTAGTGGATTTGAAAATTCTAGAGAGAATTTTAAAAGCTTCAACAGAATTTCAACAATTTTGAGAGGGATTTGAAAAGTTTCAATGGGAATGGGAAGAATTGGGACAAAAATTGGAAAATTTTTAAGGGACTTTGAAAAAATTTCAACTGGAATTTTAGCAATTTTGACGTGAAATTGTAAACATGTGGACATGGATTTTGAAAATTCTAGAGAGAATTTGAAAAGCTTCAACAGAATTTCAACAATTTTGAGAGGGATTTGAAAAGTTTCAATGGGAATGGGAAGAATTGGGACAAAAATTGGAAAATTTTTAAGGGACTTTGAAAAAATTTCAACTGGAATTTTAGCAATTTTGACGTGAAATTGTAAACATGTGGTAGTGGATTTTGACAATTCTAGAGAGAATTTTAAAAGCTTCAACAGAATTTCAACAATTTTGAGAGGGATTTGAAAAGTTTCAATGGGAATGGGAAGAATTGGGACAAAAATTGGAAAATTTTTAAGGGACTTTGAAAAAATTTCAACTGGAATTTTAGCAATTTTGAGGTGAAATTGTAAACATGTGGACATGGATTTTGAAAATTCTAGAGAGAATTTTAAAAGCTTCAACAGAATTTCAACAATTTTGAGAGGGATTTGAAAAGTTTCAATGGGAATGGGAAGAATTGGGACAAAAATTGGAAAATTTTTAAGGGACTTTGAAAAAATTTCAACTGGAATTTTAGCAATTTTGACGTGAAATTGTAAACATGTTGAAGTGGATTTTGAAAATTCTAGAGAGAATTTTAAAAGCTTCAACAGAATTTCAACAATTTTGAGAGGGATTTGAAAAGTTTCAATGGGGATGGGAAGAATTGGGACAAAAATTGGAAAATTTTTAAGGGACTTTGAAAAAATTTCAACTGGAATTTTAGCAATTTTGACGTGAAATTGTAAACATGTGGACATGGATTTTGAAAATTCTAGAGAGAATTTTAAAAGCTTCAACAGAATTTCAACAATTTTGAGAGGGATTTGAAAAGTTTCAATGGGAATGGGAAGAATTGGGACAAAAAATTGGAAAATTTTGAAGGGACTTTGAAAAAATTTCAACTGGAATTTTAGCAATTTTGACGTGAAATTGTAAACATGTGGTAGTGGATTTTGAAAATTCTAGAGAGAATTTTAAAAGCTTCAAGAGAATTTCAACAATTTTGAGAGGGATTTGAAAAGTTTCAATGGGAATGGGAAGAATTGGGACAAAAATTGGAAATTTTGAAGGGACTTTGAAAAAATTTCAACTGGAATTTTAGCAATTTTGACGTGAAATTGTAAACGTGTGGACATAGATTTTGAAAATTCTAGAGAGAATTTTAAAATCTTCAAGAGAATTTCAACAATTTTGAGAGGGATTTTGAAAAGTTTCAATGGGAATGGGAAGAATTGGGACAAAAATTGGAAAATTTTTAAGGGACTTTGAAAAAATTTCAACTGGAATTTTAGCAATTTTTTGACGTGAAATTGTAAACATGTGGTAGTGGATTTTGAAAATTCTAGAGGGAATTTTCAAAGCTTCAACAGAATTTCAACAATTTTGAGAGGGATTTGAAAAGTTTCAATGGGAATGGGAAGAATTGGGACAAAAATTGGAAAATTTTTAAGGGACTTTGAAAAAATTTCAACTGGAATTTTAGCAATTTTGACGTGAAATTGTAAACGTGTGGTAGTGGATTTTGAAAATTCTAGAGAGAATTTTAAAAGCTTCAACAGAATTTCAACAATTTTGAGAGGGATTTGAAAAGTTTCAATGGGAATGGGAAGAATTGGGACAAAAATTGGAAAATTTTGAAGGGACTTTGAAAAAATTTCAAGTGGAATTTTAGCAATTTTTTGACGTGAAATTGTAAACATGTGGTAGTGGATTTTGAAAATTCTAGAGAGAATTTTCAAAGCTTCAACAGAATTTCAACAATTTTGAGAGGGATTTGAAAAGTTTCAATGGGAATGGGAAGAATTGGGACAAAAATTGGAAAATTTTTAAGGGACTTTGAAAAAATTTCAACTGGAATTTTAGCAATTTTGACGTGAAATTATAAACGTGTGGTAGTGGATTTTGAAAATTCTAGAGAGAATTTTAAAAGCTTCAACAGAATTTCAACAATTTTGAGAGGGATTTGAAAGGTTTCAATGGGAATGGGAAGAATTGGGACAAAAATTGGAAAATTTTGAAGGGACTTTGAAAAAATTTCAACTGGAATTTTAGCCATTTTTTGACGTGAAATTGTAAACATGTGGACATGGATTTTGAAAATTCTAGAGAGAATTTGAAAAGCTTCAAGAGAATTTCAACAATTTTGAGAGGGATTTGAAAAGTTTCAATGGGAATGGGAAGAATTGGGACAAAAATTGGAAAATTTTGAAGGGACTTTGAAAAAATTTCAACTGGAATTTTAGCAATTTTGACGTGAAATTGTAAACATGTGGTAGTGGATTTTGAAAATTCTAGAGAGAATTTGAAAAGCTTCAAGAGAATTTCAACAATTTTGAGAGGGATTTGAAAAGTTTCAATGGGAATGGGAAGAATTGGGACAAAAATTGGAAAATTTTGAAGGGACTTTGAAAAAATTTCAACTGGAATTTTAGCAATTTTGACGTGAAATTGTAAACATGTGGTAGTGGATTTTGAAAATTCTAGAGAGAATTTTAAAAGCTTCAACAGAATTTCAACAATTTTGAGAGGGATTTGAAAAGTTTCAATGGGAATGGGAAGAATTGGGACAAAAATTGGAAAAATTTTGAAGGGACTTTGGAAAAATTTCAAGTGGAATTTTAGCAATTTTTTGACGTGAAATTGTAAACATGTGGTAGTGGATTTTGAAAATTCTAGAGAGAATTTTCAAAGCTTCAACAGAATTTCAACAATTTTGAGAGGGATTTGAAAAGTTTCAATGGGAATGGGAAGAATTGGGACAAAAATTGGAAAATTTTGAAGGACTTTGAAAAAATTTCAACTGGAATTTTAGCAATTTTGACGTGAAATTGTAAACATGTGGTAGTGGATTTTGAAAATTCTAGAGAGAATTTTAAAAGCTTCAACAGAATTTCAACAATTTTGAGAGGGATTTGAAAGGTTTCAATGGGAATGGGAAGAATTGGGACAAAAATTGGAAAATTTTTAAGGGACTTTGAAAAAATTTCAACTGGAATTTTAGCCATTTTTTGACGTGAAATTGTAAACATGTGGACATGGATTTTGAAAATTCTAGAGAGAATTTTAAAAGCTTCAAGAGAATTTCAACAATTTTGAGAGGGATTTGAAAAGTTTCAATGGGAATGGGAAGAATTGGGACAAAAATTGGAAAATTTTTAAGGGACTTTGAAAAATTTCAACTGGAATTTTAGCAATTTTGACGTGAAATTGTAAACATGTGGACATGGATTTTGAAAATTCTAGAGAGAATTTTAAAAGCTTCAAGAGAATTTCAACAATTTTGAGAGGGATTTGAAAAGTTTCAATGGGAATGGGAAGAATTGGGACAAAAATTGGAAAATTTTTAAGGGACTTTGAAAAAATTTCAACTGGAATTTTAGCAATTTTGAGGTGAAATTGTAAACATGTGGTAGTGGATTTTGAAAATTCTAGAGAGAATTTTAAAAGCTTCAACAGAATTTCAACAATTTTGAGAGGGATTTGAAAAGTTTCAATGGGAATGGGAAGAATTGGGACAAAAATTGGAAAATTTTGAAGGGACTTTGAAAAAATTTCAACTGGAATTTTAGCAATTTTGACGTGAAATTGTAAACATGTGGTAGTGGATTTTGAAAATTCTAGAGAGAATTTTAAAAGCTTCAAGAGAATTTCAACAATTTTGAGAGGGATTTGAAAAGTTTCAATGGGAATGGAAGAATTGGGACAAAAATTGGAAAATTTTGAAGGGACTTTGAAAAATTTCAACTGGAATTTTAGCAATTTTGAGGTGAAATTGTAAACATGTGGACATGGATTTTGAAAATTCTAGAGAGAATTTTAAAAGCTTCAACAGAATTTCAACAATTTTGAGAGGGATTTGAAAGTTTCAATGGGAATGGGAAGAATTGGGACAAAAATTGGAAAATTTTTTAAGGGACTTTGAAAAAATTTCAACTGGAATTTTAGCAATTTTGACGTGAAATTGTAAACATGTGGTAGCGGATTTTGAAAATTCTAGAGAGAATTTTAAAAGCTTCAACAGAATTTCAACAATTTTGAGAGGGATTTGAAAAGTTTCAATGGGAATGGGAAGAATTGGGACAAAAATTGGAAAATTTTGAAGGGACTTTGAAAAAATTTCAACTGGAATTTTAGCAATTTTTTGACGTGAAATTGTAAACATGTGGTAGTGGATTTTGAAAATTCTAGAGAGAATTTTCAAAGCTTCAACAGAATTTCAACAATTTTGAGAGGGATTTGAAAAGTTTCAATGGGAATGGGAAGAATTGGGACAAAAATTGGAAAATTTTGAAGGGACTTTGAAAAAATTTCAACTGGAATTTTAGCAATTTTGAGGTGAAATTGTAAACGTGTGGTAGTGGATTTTGAAAATTCTAGAGAGAATTTTAAAAGCTTCAACAGAATTTCAACAATTTTGAGAGGGATTTGAAAGGTTTCAATGGGAATGGGAAGAATTGGGACAAAAATTGGAAAATTTTGAAGGGACTTTGAAAAAATTTCAACTGGAATTTTAGCCATTTTTTGACGTGAAATTGTAAACATGTGGACATGGATTTTGAAAATTGTAGAGAGAATTTTAAAAGCTTCAACAGAATTTCAACAATTTTGAGAGGGATTTGAAAAGTTTCAATGGGAATGGGAAGAATTGGGACAAAAATTGGAAAATTTTGAAGGGACTTTGAAAAAATTTCAACTGGAATTTTAGCAATTTTGACGTGAAATTGTAAACATGTGGACATGGATTTTGAAAATTCTAGAGAGAATTTTAAAACCTTCAACAGAATTTCAACAATTTTGAGAGGGATTTGAAAGTTTCAATGGGAATGGGAAGAATTGGGACAAAAATTGGAAAATTTTTAAGGGACTTTGAAAAAATTTCAACTGGAATTTTAGCAATTTTGAGGTGAAATTGTAAACATGTGGTAGTGGATTTTGAAAATTCTAGAGAGAATTTTAAAAGCTTCAACAGAATTTCAACAATTTTGAGAGGGATTTGAAAAGTTTCAATGGGAATGGGAAGAATTGGGACAAAAATTGGAAAATTTTGAAGGGACTTTGAAAAAATTTCAACTGGAATTTTAGCAATTTTGACGTGAAATTGTAAACATGTGGACATGGATTTTGAAAATTCTAGAGAGAATTTTAAAAGCTTCAACAGAATTTCAACAATTTTGAGAGGGATTTGAAAAGTTTCAATGGGAATGGGAAGAATTGGGACAAAAATTGGAAAATTTTGAAGGGACTTTGAAAAAATTTCAACTGGAATTTTAGCAATTTTGACGTGAAATTGTAAACATGTGGACATGGATTTTGAAAATTCTAGAGAGAATTTTAAAAGCTTCAACAGAATTTCAACAATTTTGAGAGGGATTTGAAAAGTTTCAATGGGAATGGGAAGAATTGGGACAAAAATTGGAAAATTTTGAAGGGACTTTGAAAAAATTTCAACTGGAATTTTAGCAATTTTGACGTGAAATTGTAAACATGTGGTAGTGGATTTTGAAAATTCTAGAGAGAATTTTAAAAGCTTCAACAGAATTTCAACAATTTTGAGAGGGATTTGAAAAGTTTCAATGGGAATGGGAAGAATTGGGACAAAAATTGGAAAATTTTGAAGGGACTTTGAAAAAATTTCAAGTGGAATTTTAGCAATTTTTTGACGTGAAATTGTAAACATGTGGTAGTGGATTTTGAAAATTCTAGAGAGAATTTTCAAAGCTTCAACAGAATTTCAACAATTTTGAGAGGGATTTGAAAAGTTTCAATGGGAATGGGAAGAATTGGGACAAAAATTGGAAAATTTTGAAGGGACTTTGAAAAAATTTCAACTGGAATTTTAGCAATTTTGACGTGAAATTGTAAACGTGTGGTAGTGGATTTTGAAAATTCTAGAGAGAATTTTAAAAGCTTCAACAGAATTTCAACAATTTTGAGAGGGATTTGAAAGGTTTCAATGGGAATGGGAAGAATTGGGACAAAAATTGGAAAATTTTTAAGGGACTTTGAAAAAATTTCAACTGGAATTTTAGCCATTTTTTGACGTGAAATTGTAAACATGTGGACATGGATTTTGAAAATTGTAGAGAGAATTTTAAAAGCTTCAACAGAATTTCAACAATTTTGAGAGGGATTTGAAAAGTTTCAATGGGAATGGGAAGAATTGGGACAAAAATTGGAAAATTTTTCAGGGACTTTGAAAAAATTTCAACTGGAATTTTAGCAATTTTTTGACGTGAAATTGTAAACATGTGGACATGGATTTTGAAAATTCTAGAGAGAATTTTAAAAGCTTCAACAGAATTTCAACAATTTTGAGAGGGATTTGAAAAGTTTCAATGGGAATGGGAAGAATTGGGACAAAAATTGGAAAATTTTGAAGGGACTTTGAAAAAATTTCAACTGGAATTTTAGCAATTTTGACGTGAAATTGTAAACATGTGGTAGTGGATTTTGAAAATTCTAGAGAGAATTTTAAAAGCTTCAACAGAATTTCAACAATTTTGAGAGGGATTTGAAAAGTTTCAATGGGAATGGGAAGAATTGGGACAAAAATTGGAAAATTTTTAAGGGACTTTGAAAAAATTTCAACTGGAATTTTAGCAATTTTGACGTGAAATTGTAAACGTGTGGTAGTGGATTTTGAAAATTCTAGAGAGAATTTTAAAAGCTTCAACAGAATTTCAACAATTTTGAGAGGGATTTGAAAAGTTACAATGGGAATGGGAAGAATTGGGACAAAAATTGGAAAATTTTGAAGGGACTTTGAAAAAATTTCAACTAGAATTTTAGCAATTTTGACGTGAAATTGTAAACATGTGGTAGTGGATTTTGAAAATTCTAGAGAGAATTTTAAAAGCTTCAACAGAATTTCAACAATTTGGAGAGGGATTTGAAAAGTTTCAATGGGAATGGGAAGAATTGGGACAAAAATTGGAAAATTTTGAAGGGACTTTGAAAAAATTTCAACTGGAATTTTAGCAATTTTGACGTGAAATTGTAAACATGTGGTAGTGGATTTTGAAAATTCTAGAGAGAATTTTAAAAGCTTCAACAGAATTTCAACAATTTTGAGAGGGATTTGAAAAGTTTCAATGGGAATGGGAAGAATTGGGACAAAAATTGGAAAATTTTTAAGGGACTTTGAAAAAATTTCACCTGGAATTTTAGCCATTTTTTGACGTGAAATTGTAAACATGTTGAAGTGGATTTTGAAATTTCTAGAGAGAATTTTAAAAGCTTCAACAGAATTTCAACAATTTTGAGAGGGATTTGAAAACTTTCAATGGGAATGGGAAGAATTGGGACAAAAATTGGAAAATTTTGAAGGGACTTGGAAAAATTTCAACTGGAATTTTAGCAATTTTGACGTGAAATTGTAAACATGTGGTAGTGGATTTTGAAAATTCTAGAGAGAATTTTAAAAGCTTCAACAGAATTTCAACAATTTTGAGAGGGATTTGAAAAGTTTCAATGGGAATGGGAAGAATTGGGACAAGAATTGGAAAATTTTTAAGGGACTTTGAAAAAATTTCAACTGGAATTTTAGCAATTTTGACGTGAAATTGTAAACATGTGGACATGGATTTTGAAAATTCTAGAGAGAATTTTAAAAGCTTCAACAGAATTTCAACAATTTTGAGAGGGATTTGAAAAGTTTCAATGGGAATGGGAAGAATTGGGACAAAAATTGGAAAATTTTGAAGGGACTTTGAAAAAATTTCAACTGGAATTTTAGCAATTTTGACGTGAAATTGTAAACATGTGGACATGGATTTTGAAAATTCTAGAGAGAATTTGAAAAGCTTCAACAGAATTTCAACAATTTTGAGAGGGATTTGAAAAGTTTCAATGGGAATGGGAAGAATTGGGACAAAAATTGGAAAATTTTTAAGGGACTTTGAAAAAATTTCAACTGGAATTTTAGCAATTTTGAGGTGAAATTGTAAACATGTTGAATGGATTTTGAAAATTCTAGAGAGAATTTTAAAAGCTTCAACAGAATTTCAACAATTTTGAGAGGGATTTGAAAAGTTTCAATGGGAATGGGAAGAATTGGGACAAAAATTGGAAAATTTTGAAGGGACTTTGAAAAAATTTCAACTGGAATTTTAGCAATTTTGACATGAAATTGTAAACATGTGGACATGGATTTTGAAAATTCTAGAGAGAATTTTAAAAGCTTCAACAGAATTTCAACAATTTTGAGAGGGATTTGAAAAGTTTCAATGGGAATGGGAAGAATTGGGACAAAAATTGGAAAATTTTTAAGGACTTTGAAAAAATTTCAACTGGAATGTTAGCAATTTTGACGTGAAATTGTAAACATGTGGACATGGATTTTGAAAATTGTAGAGAGAATTTTAAAAGCTTCAACAGAATTTCAACAATTTTGAGAGGGATTTGAAAAGTTTCAATGGGAATGGGAAGAATTGGGACAAAAATTGGAAAATTTTTAAGGGACTTTGAAAAAATTTCAACTGGAATTTTAGCAATTTTGACGTGAAATTGTAAACATGTGGACATGGATTTTGAAAATTCTAGAGAGAATTTGAAAAGCTTCAACAGAATTTCAACAATTTTGAGAGGAATTGGAAAAGTTTCAATGGGAATGGGAAGAATTGGGACAAATATTGGAAAATTTTGAAGGGACTTTGAAAAAATTTCAACTGGAATTTTAGCAATTTTGACGTGAAATTGTAAACATGTGGTAGTGGATTTTGACAATTCTAGAGAGAATTTTAAAAGCTTCAACAGAATTTCAACAATTTTGAGAGGGATTTGAAAAGTTTCAATGGGAATGGGAAGAATTGGGACAAAAATTGGAAAATTTTGAAGGGACTTTGAAAAAATTTCAACTGGAATTTTAGCAATTTTGACGTGAAATTGTAAACATGTGGTAGTGGATTTTGAAAATTCTAGAGAGAATTTTAAAAGCTTCAAGAGAATTTCAACAATTTTGAGAGGGATTTGAAAAGTTTCAATGGGAATGGGAAGAATTGGGACAAAAATTGGAAAATTTTTAAGGGACTTTGAAAAAACTTCAACTGGAATTTTAGCAATTTTGAGGTGAAATTGTAAACATGTGGTAGTGGATTTTGAAAATTCTAGAGAGAATTTTAAAAGCTTCAACAGAATTTCAACAATTTTGAGAGGGATTTGAAAAGTTTCAATGGGAATGGGAAGAATTGGGACAAAAATTGGAAAATTTTGAAGGGACTTTGAAAAAATTTCAACTGGAATTTTAGCAATTTTGAGGTGAAATTGTAAACATGTTGAATGGATTTTGAAAATTCTAGAGAGAATTTTAAAAGCTTCAACAGAATTTCAACAATTTTGAGAGGGATTTGAAAAGTTTCAATGGGAATGGGAAGAATTGGGACAAAAATTGGAAAATTTTTAAGGGACTTTGAAAAAATTTCAACTGGAATTTTAGCAATTTTGACGTGAAATTGTAAACATGTGGACATGGATTTTGAAAATTCTAGAGAGAATTTTAAAAGCTTCAACAGAATTTCAACAATTTTGAGAGGGATTTGAAAAGTTTCAATGGGAATGGGAAGAATTGGGACAAAAATTGGAAAATTTTTAAGGGACTTTGAAAAAATTTCAACTGGAATTTTAGCAATTTTTTGACGTGAAATTGTAAACATGTTGAAGTGGATTTTGAAAATTCTAGGGAGAATTTTAAAAGCTTCAACAGAATTTCAACAATTTTGAGAGGGATTTGAAAAGTTTCAATGGGAATGGGAAGAATTGGGACAAAAATTGGAAAATTTTTAAGGGACTTTGAAAAAATTTCAACTGGAATTTTAGCAATTTTGACGTGAAATTGTAAACATGTGGACATGGATTTTGAAAATTCTAGAGAGAATTTTAAAAGCTTCAAAAGAATTTCAACAATTTTGAGAGGAATTGGAAAAGTTTCAATGGGAATGGGAAGAATTGGGACAAAAATTGGAAAATTTTTCAGGGACTTTGAAAAAATTTCAACTGGAATTTTAGCAATTTTGATGTGAAATTGTAAACATGTGGTAGTGGATTTTGAAAATTCTAGAGAGAATTTTAAAAGCTTCAACAGAATTTCAACAATTTTGAGAGGGATTTGAAAAGTTTCAATGGGAATGGGAAGAATTGGGACAAAAATTGGAAAATTTTGAAGGGACTTTGAAAAAATTTCAACTGGAATTTTAGCAATTTTGATGTGAAATTGTAAACATGTGGACATGGATTTTGAAAATTCTAGAGAGAATTTTAAAAGCTTCAAGAGAATTTCAACAATTTTGAGAGGGATTTGAAAAGTTTCAATGGGAATGGGAAGAATTGGGACAAAAATTGGAAAATTTTTAAGGGACTTTGAAAAAATTTCAACTGGAATTTTAGCAATTTTGACGTGAAATTGTAAACATGTGGACATGGATTTTGAAAATTCTAGAGAGAATTTTAAAAGCTTCAAGAGAATTTCAACAATTTTGAGAGGGATTTGAAAAGTTTCAATGGGAATGGGAAGAATTGGGACAAAAATTGGAAAATTTTTAAGGGACTTTGAAAAAATTTCAACTGGAATTTTAGCAATTTTGACGTGAAATTGTGAACATGTGGACATGGATTTTGAAAATTCTAGAGAGAATTTTAAAAGCTTCAAGAGAATTTCAACAATTTTGAGAGGGATTTGAAAAGTTTCAATGGGAATGGGAAGAATTGGGACAAAAATTGGAAAATTTTGAAGGGACTTTGAAAAAATTTCAACTGGAATTTTAGCAATTTTGACGTGAAATTGTAAACATGTGGACATGGATTTTGAAAATTCTAGAGAGAATTTTAAAAGCTTCAACAGAATTTCAACAATTTTGAGAGGGATTTGAAAAGTTTCAATGGGAATGGGAAGAATTGGGACAAAAATTGGAAAATTTTTAAGGGACTTTGAAAAAATTTCAACTGGAATTTTAGCAATTTTGACGTGAAATTGTAAACATGTGGACATGGATTTTGAAAATTCTAGAGAGAATTTGAAAAGCTTCAACAGAATTTCAACAATTTTGAGAGGGATTTGAAAAGTTTCAATGGGAATGGGAAGAATTGGGACAAAAATTGGAAAATTTTGAAGGGACTTTGAAAAAATTTCAACTGGAATTTTAGCAATTTTGACGTGAAATTGTAAACATGTGGTAGTGGATTTTGAAAATTCTAGAGAGAATTTTAAAAGCTTCAACAGAATTTCAACAATTTTGAGAGGGATTTGAAAAGTTTCAATGGGAATGGGAAGAATTGGGACAAAAATTGGAAAATTTTGAAGGGACTTTGAAAAAATTTCAACTGGAATTTTAGCAATTTTGACGTGAAATTGTAAACATGTGGTAGTGGATTTTGAAAATTCTAGAGAGAATTTTAAAAGCTTCAACAGAATTTCAACAATTTTGAGAGGGATTTGAAAAGTTTCAATGGGAATGGGAAGAATTGGGACAAAAATTGGAAAATTTTTAAGGGACTTTGAAAAAACTTCAACTGGAATTTTAGCAATTTTGAGGTGAAATTGTAAACATGTGGTAGTGGATTTTGAAAATTCTAGAGAGAATTTTAAAAGCTTCAACAGAATTTCAACAATTTTGAGAGGGATTTGAAAAGTTTCAATGGGAATGGGAAGAATTGGGACAAAAATTGGAAAATTTTGAAGGGACTTTGAAAAAATTTCAACTGGAATTTTAGCAATTTTGAGGTGAAATTGTAAACATGTTGAATGGATTTTGAAAATTCTAGAGAGAATTTTAAAAGCTTCAACAGAATTTCAACAATTTTGAGAGGGATTTGAAAAGTTTCAATGGGAATGGGAAGAATTGGGACAAAAATTGGAAAATTTTTAAGGGACTTTGAAAAAATTTCAACTGGAATTTTAGCAATTTTGACGTGAAATTGTAAACATGTGGACATGGATTTTGAAAATTCTAGAGAGAATTTTAAAAGCTTCAACAGAATTTCAACAATTTTGAGAGGGATTTGAAAAGTTTCAATGGGAATGGGAAGAATTGGGACAAAAATTGGAAAATTTTTAAGGGACTTTGAAAAAATTTCAACTGGAATTTTAGCAATTTTTTGACGTGAAATTGTAAACATGTTGAAGTGGATTTTGAAAATTCTAGGGAGAATTTTAAAAGCTTCAACAGAATTTCAACAATTTTGAGAGGGATTTGAAAAGTTTCAATGGGAATGGGAAGAATTGGGACAAAAATTGGAAAATTTTTAAGGGACTTTGAAAAAATTTCAACTGGAATTTTAGCAATTTTGACGTGAAATTGTAAACATGTGGACATGGATTTTGAAAATTCTAGAGAGAATTTTAAAAGCTTCAAAAGAATTTCAACAATTTTGAGAGGAATTGGAAAAGTTTCAATGGGAATGGGAAGAATTGGGACAAAAATTGGAAAATTTTTCAGGGACTTTGAAAAAATTTCAACTGGAATTTTAGCAATTTTGATGTGAAATTGTAAACATGTGGTAGTGGATTTTGAAAATTCTAGAGAGAATTTTAAAAGCTTCAACAGAATTTCAACAATTTTGAGAGGGATTTGAAAAGTTTCAATGGGAATGGGAAGAATTGGGACAAAAATTGGAAAATTTTGAAGGGACTTTGAAAAAATTTCAACTGGAATTTTAGCAATTTTGATGTGAAATTGTAAACATGTGGACATGGATTTTGAAAATTCTAGAGAGAATTTTAAAAGCTTCAAGAGAATTTCAACAATTTTGAGAGGGATTTGAAAAGTTTCAATGGGAATGGGAAGAATTGGGACAAAAATTGGAAAATTTTGAAGGGACTTTGAAAAAATTTCAACTGGAATGTTAGCAATTTTGACGTGAAATTGTAAACATGTGGACATGGATTTTGAAAATTCTAGAGAGAATTTTAAAAGCTTCAAGAGAATTTCAACAATTTTGAGAGGGATTTGAAAAGTTTCAATGGGAATGGGAAGAATTGGGACAAAAATTGGAAAATTTTTAAGGGACTTTGAAAAAATTTCAACTGGAATTTTAGCAATTTTGACGTGAAATTGTGAACATGTGGACATGGATTTTGAAAATTCTAGAGAGAATTTTAAAAGCTTCAAGAGAATTTCAACAATTTTGAGAGGGATTTGAAAAGTTTCAATGGGAATGGGAAGAATTGGGACAAAAATTGGAAAATTTTGAAGGGACTTTGAAAAAATTTCAACTGGAATTTTAGCAATTTTGACGTGAAATTGTAAACATGTGGACATGGATTTTGAAAATTCTAGAGAGAATTTTAAAAGCTTCAACAGAATTTCAACAATTTTGAGAGGGATTTGAAAAGTTTCAATGGGAATGGGAAGAATTGGGACAAAAATTGGAAAATTTTTAAGGGACTTTGAAAAAATTTCAACTGGAATTTTAGCAATTTTGACGTGAAATTGTAAACATGTGGACATGGATTTTGAAAATTCTAGAGAGAATTTGAAAAGCTTCAACAGAATTTCAACAATTTTGAGAGGGATTTGAAAAGTTTCAATGGGAATGGGAAGAATTGGGACAAAAATTGGAAAATTTTGAAGGGACTTTGAAAAATTTCAACTGGAATTTTAGCAATTTTGACGTGAAATTGTAAACATGTGGTAGTGGATTTTGAAAATTCTAGAGAGAATTTTAAAAGCTTCAACAGAATTTCAACAATTTTGAGAGGGATTTGAAAAGTTTCAATGGGAATGGGAAGAATTGGGACAAAAATTGGAAAATTTTGAAGGGACTTTGAAAAAATTTCAACTGGAATTTTAGCAATTTTGACGTGAAATTGTAAACATGTGGACATGGATTTTGAAAATTCTAGAGAGAATTTTAAAAGCTTCAACAGAATTTCAACAATTTTGAGAGGGATTTGAAAAGTTTCAATGGGAATGGGAAGAATTGGGACAAAAATTGGAAAATTTTTAAGGGACTTTGAAAAAATTTCAACTGGAATTTTAGCAATTTTTTGACGTGAAATTGTAAACATGTGGTAGTGGATTTTGAAAATTCTAGAGGGAATTTTCAAAGCTTCAACAGAATTTCAACAATTTTGAGAGGGATTTGAAAAGTTTCAATGGGAATGGGAAGAATTGGGACAAAAATTGGAAAATTTTTAAGGGACTTTGAAAAAATTTCAACTGGAATTTTATCAATTTTGACGTGAAATTGTAAACGTGTGGTAGTGGATTTTGAAAATTCTAGAGAGAATTTTAAATAGCTTCAACAGAATTTCAACAATTTTGAGAGGGATTTGAAAAGTTTCAATGGGAAT
This sequence comes from Streptopelia decaocto, assembly GCF_964273445.1. Classification (NCBI taxonomy): domain Eukaryota; kingdom Metazoa; phylum Chordata; class Aves; order Columbiformes; family Columbidae; genus Streptopelia; species Streptopelia decaocto. Next base: position 19,246 of record NW_028116069.1, read on the forward strand.
GGGAAGAATTGGGACAAAAATTGGAAAATTTTTAAGGGACTTTGAAAAAATTTCAACTGGAATTTTAGCCATTTTTTGACGTGAAATTGTAAACATGTGGACATGGATTTTGAAAATTCTAGCGAGAATTTTAAAAGCTTCAACAGAATTTCAACAGTTTTGAGAGGGATTTGAAAAGTTTCAATGGGAATGGGAAGAATTGGGACAAAAATTGGAAAATTTTTAAGGGACTTTGAAAAAATTTCAACTGGAATTTTAGCAATTTTGAGGTGAAATTGTAAACATGTGGACATGGATTTTGAAAATTCTAGAGAGAATTTGAAAAGCTTCAACAGAATTTCAACAGTTTTGAGAGGGATTTGAAAAGTTTCAATGGGAATGGGAAGAATTGGGACAAAAATTGGAAATTTTTAAGGGACTTTGAAAAAATTTCAACTGGAATTTTAGCAATTTTGACGTGAAATTGTAAACGTGTGGTAGTGGATTTTGAAAATTCTAGAGAGAATTTGAAAAGCTTCAACAGAATTTCAACAATTTTGAGAGGGATTTGAAAAGTTTCAATGGGAATGGGAAGAATTGGGACAAAAATTGGAAAATTTTGAAGGGACTTTGAAAAAATTTCAACTGGAATTTTAGCAATTTTGACGTGAAATTGTAAACATGTGGTAGTGGATTTTGAAAATTCTAGAGAGAATTTTAAAAGCTTCAACAGAATTTCAACAATTTTGAGAGGGATTTGAAAAGTTTCAATGGGAATGGGAAGAATTGGGACAAAAATTGGAAAATTTTGAAGGGACTTTGAAAAAATTTCAACTGGAATTTTAGCAATTTTGACGTGAAATTGTAAACATGTGGACATGGATTTTGAAAATTCTAGAGAGAATTTTAAAAGCTTCAACAGAATTTCAACAATTTTGAGAGGGATTTGAAAAGTTTCAATGGGAATGGGAAGAATTGGACAAAAATTGGAAAATTTTTAAGGGACTTTGAAAAAATTTCAACTGGAATTTTAGCAATTTTTGACGTGAAATTGTAAACATGTGGTAGTGGATTTTGAAAATTCTAGAGGGAATTTTCAAAGCTTCAACAGAATTTCAACAATTTTGAGAGGGATTTGAAAAGTTTCAATGGGAATGGGAAGAATTGGGACAAAAATTGGAAAATTTTTAAGGGACTTTGAAAAAATTTCAACTGGAATTTTATCAATTTTGACGTGAAATTGTAAACGTGTGGTAGTGGATTTTGAAAATTCTAGAGAGAATTTTAATAGCTTCAACAGAATTTCAACAATTTTGAGAGGGATTTGAAAAGTTTCAATGGGAATGGGAAGAATTGGGACAAAAATTGGAAAATTTTTAAGGGACTTTGAAAAAATTTCAACTGGAATTTTAGCCATTTTTTGACGTGAAATTGTAAACATGTGGACATGGATTTTGAAAATTCTAGCGAGAATTTTAAAAGCTTCAACAGAATTTCAACAGTTTTGAGAGGGATTTGAAAAGTTTCAATGGGAATGGGAAGAATTGGGACAAAAATTGGAAAATTTTGAAGGGACTTTGAAAAAATTTCAACTGGAATTTTAGCAATTTTGACGTGAAATTGTAAACATGTGGACATGGATTTTGAAAATTCTAGAGAGAATTTTAAAAGCTTCAACAGAATTTCAACAATTTTGAGAGGGATTTGAAAAGTTTCAATGGGAATGGGAAGAATTGGGACAAAAATTGGAAAATTTTTAAGGGACTTTGAAAAAATTTCAACTGGAATTTTAGCAATTTTGACGTGAAATTGTAAACATGTGGTAGTGGATTTTGAAAATTCTAGAGAGAATTTTAAAAGCTTCAACAGAATTTCAACAATTTTGAGAGGGATTTGAAAAGTTTCAATGGGAATGGGAAGAATTGGGACAAAAATTGGAAAATTTTGAAGGGACTTTGAAAAAATTTCAACTGGAATTTTAGCAATTTTGACGTGAAATTGTAAACATGTGGACATGGATTTTGAAAATTCTAGAGAGAATTTTAAAAGCTTCAACAGAATTTCAACAATTTTGAGAGGGATTTGAAAAGTTTCAATGGGAATGGGAAGAATTGGGACAAAAATTGGAAAATTTTTAAGGGACTTTGAAAAAATTTCAACTGGAATTTTAGCAATTTTTTGACGTGAAATTGTAAACATGTGGTAGTGGATTTTGAAATTTCTAGAGGGAATTTTCAAAGCTTCAACAGAATTTCAACAATTTTGAGAGGGATTTGAAAAGTTTCAATGGGAATGGGAAGAATTGGGACAAAAATTGGAAAATTTTTAAGGGACTTTGAAAAAATTTCAACTGGAATTTTATCAATTTTGACGTGAAATTGTAAACGTGTGGTAGTGGATTTTGAAAATTCTAGAGAGAATTTTAATAGCTTCAACAGAATTTCAACAATTTTGAGAGGGATTTGAAAAGTTTCAATGGGAATGGGAAGAATTGGGACAAAAATTGGAAAATTTTGAAGGGACTTTGAAAAAATTTCAACTGGAATTTTAGCCATTTTTTGACGTGAAATTGTAAACATGTGGACATGGATTTTGAAAATTCTAGCGAGAATTTTAAAAGCTTCAACAGAATTTCAACAGTTTTGAGAGGGATTTGAAAAGTTTCAATGGGAATGGGAAGAATTGGGACAAAAATTGGAAAATTTTTAAGGGACTTTGAAAAAATTTCAACTGGAATTTTAGCAATTTTGAGGTGAAATTGTAAACATGTGGACATGGATTTTGAAAATTCTAGAGAGAATTTTAAAAGCTTCAACAGAATTTCAACAGTTTTGAGAGGGATTTGAAAAGTTTCAATGGGAATGGGAAGAATTGGGACAAAAATTGGAAAATTTTTAAGGGACTTTGAAAAAATTTCAACTGGAATTTTAGCAATTTTGACGTGAAATTGTAAACATGTGGACATGGATTTTGAAAATTCTAGAGAGAATTTGAAAAGCTTCAACAGAATTTCAACAATTTTGAGAGGGATTTGAAAAGTTTCAATGGGAATGGGAAGAATTGGGACAAAAATTGGAAAATTTTGAAGGGACTTTGAAAAAATTTCAACTGGAATTTTAGCAATTTTGACGTGAAATTGTAAACATGTGGTAGTGGATTTTGAAAATTCTAGAGAGAATTTTAAAAGCTTCAACAGAATTTCAACAATTTTGAGAGGGATTTGAAAAGTTTCAATGGGAATGGGAAGAATTGGGACAAAAATTGGAAAATTTTGAAGGGACTTTGAAAAAATTTCAACTGGAATTTTAGCAATTTTGACGTGAAATTGTAAACATGTGGACATGGATTTTGAAAATTCTAGAGAGAATTTTAAAAGCTTCAACAGAATTTCAACAATTTTGAGAGGGATTTGAAAAGTTTCAATGGGAATGGGAAGAATTGGGACAAAAATTGGAAAATTTTTAAGGGACTTTGAAAAAATTTCAACTGGAATTTTAGCAATTTTTTGACGTGAAATTGTAAACATGTGGTAGTGGATTTTGAAAATTCTAGAGGGAATTTTCAAAGCTTCAACAGAATTTCAACAATTTTGAGAGGGATTTGAAAAGTTTCAATGGGAATGGGAAGAATTGGGACAAAAATTGGAAAATTTTTAAGGGACTTTGAAAAAATTTCAACTGGAATTTTATCAATTTTGACGTGAAATTGTAAACGTGTGGTAGTGGATTTTGAAAATTCTAGAGAGAATTTTAATAGCTTCAACAGAATTTCAACAATTTTGAGAGGGATTTGAAAAGTTTCAATGGGAATGGGAAGAATTGGGACAAAAATTGGAAAATTTTTAAGGGACTTTGAAAAAATTTCAACTGGAATTTTAGCCATTTTTTGACGTGAAATTGTAAACATGTGGACATGGATTTTGAAAATTCTAGCGAGAATTTTAAAAGCTTCAACAGAATTTCAACAGTTTTGAGAGGGATTTGAAAAGTTTCAATGGGAATGGGAAGAATTGGGACAAAAATTGGAAAATTTTTAAGGGACTTTGAAAAAATTTCAACTGGAATTTTAGCAATTTTGACGTGAAATTGTAAACATGTGGACATGGATTTTGAAAATTCTAGAGAGAATTTTAAAAGCTTCAACAGAATTTCAACAATTTTGAGAGGGATTTGAAAAGTTTCAATGGGAATGGGAAGAATTGGGACAAAAATTGGAAAATTTTGAAGGGACTTTGAAAAAATTTCAACTGGAATTTTAGCAATTTTGACGTGAAATTGTAAACATGTGGTAGTGGATTTTGAAAATTCTAGAGAGAATTTTAAAAGCTTCAACAGAATTTCAACAATTTTGAGAGGGATTTGAAAAGTTTCAATGGGAATGGGAAGAATTGGGACAAAAATTGGAAAATTTTTAAGGGACTTTGAAAAAATTTCAACTGGAATTTTAGCAATTTTGAGGTGAAATTGTAAACATGTGGACATGGATTTTGAAAATTCTAGAGAGAATTTGAAAAGCTTCAACAGAATTTCAACAATTTTGAGAGGGATTTGAAAAGTTTCAATGGGAATGGGAAGAATTGGGACAAAAATTGGAAAATTTTTAAGGGACTTTGAAAAAATTTCAGCTGGAATTTTAGCAATTTTGACGTGAAATTGTAAACATGTTGAATGGATTTTGAAAATTCTAGAGAGAATTTGAAAAGCTTCAACAGAATTTCAACAATTTTGAGAGGAATTGGAAAAGTTTCAATGGGAATGGGAAGAATTGGGACAAATATTGGAAAATTTTGAAGGGACTTTGAAAAAATTTCAACTGGAATTTTAGCAATTTTGACGTGAAATTGTAAACATGTGGTAGTGGATTTTGACAATTCTAGAGAGAATTTTAAAAGCTTCAACAGAATTTCAACAATTTTGAGAGGGATTTGAAAAGTTTCAATGGGAATGGGAAGATTTGGGACAAAAATTGGAAAATTTTTCAGGGACTTTGAAAAAATTTCAACTGGAATTTTAGCAATTTTGAGGTGAAATTGTAAACATGTGGACGTGGATTTTGAAAATTCTAGAGAGAATTTTAAAAGCTTCAACAGAATTTCAACAATTTTGAGAGGGATTTGAAAACTTTCAATGGGAATGGGAGGAATTGGGACAAAAATTGGAAAATTTTTAAGGGACTTTGAAAAAATTTCAACTGGAATTTTAGCAATTTTGACGTGAAATTGTAAACATGTTGAAGTGGATTTTGAAAATTCTAGGGAGAATTTTAAAAGCTTCAACAGAATTTCAACAATTTTGAGAGGGATTTGAAAAGTTTCAATGGGAATGGGAAGAATTGGGACAAAAATTGGAAAATTTTTAAGGGACTTTGAAAAAATTTCAACTGGAATTTTAGCAATTTTGACGTGAAATTGTAAACATGTGGACATGGATTTTGAAAATTCTAGAGAGAATTTTAAAAGCTTCAACAGAATTTCAACAATTTTGAGAGGAATTGGAAAAGTTTCAATGGGAATGGGAAGAATTGGGACAAAAATTGGAAAATTTTTCAGGGACTTTGAAAAAATTTCAACTGGAATTTTAGCAATTTTGACGTGAAATTGTAAACATGTTGAAGTGGATTTTGAAAATTCTAGAGAGAATTTTAAAAGCTTCAACAGAATTTCAACAATTTTGAGAGGGATTTGAAAAGTTTCAATGGGAATGGGAAGAATTGGGACAAAAATTGGAAAATTTTGAAGGGACTTTGAAAAAATTTCAACTGGAATTTTAGCAATTTTGACGTGAAATTGTAAACATGTGGTAGTGGATTTTGAAAATTCTAGAGAGAATTTTAAAAGCTTCAACAGAATTTCAACAATTTTGAGAGGGATTTGAAAAGTTTCAATGGGAATGGGAAGAATTGGGACAAAAATTGGAAAATTTTTAAGGGACTTTGAAAAAATTTCAACTGGAATTTTAGCAATTTTGAGGTGAAATTGTAAACATGTGGACATGGATTTTGAAAATTCTAGAGAGAATTTGAAAAGCTTCAACAGAATTTCAACAATTTTGAGAGGGATTTGAAAAGTTTCAATGGGAATGGGAAGAATTGGGACAAAAATTGGAAAATTTTTAAGGGACTTTGAAAAAATTTCAGCTGGAATTTTAGCAATTTTGACGTGAAATTGTAAACATGTTGAATGGATTTTGAAAATTCTAGAGAGAATTTGAAAAGCTTCAACAGAATTTCAACAATTTTGAGAGGAATTGGAAAAGTTTCAATGGGAATGGGAAGAATTGGGACAAATATTGGAAAATTTTGAAGGGACTTTGAAAAAATTTCAACTGGAATTTTAGCAATTTTGACGTGAAATTGTAAACATGTGGTAGTGGATTTTGACAATTCTAGAGAGAATTTTAAAAGCTTCAACAGAATTTCAACAATTTTGAGAGGGATTTGAAAAGTTTCAATGGGAATGGGAAGAATTGGGACAAAAATTGGAAAATTTTGAAGGGACTTTGAAAAAATTTCAACTGGAATTTTAGCAATTTTGAGGTGAAATTGTAAACATGTTGAATGGATTTTGAAAATTCTAGAGAGAATTTTAAAAGCTTCAACAGAATTTCAACAATTTTGAGAGGGATTTGAAAAGTTTCAATGGGAATGGGAAGAATTGGGACAAAAATTGGAAAATTTTTAAGGGACTTTGAAAAAATTTCAACTGGAATTTTAGCAATTTTGAGGTGAAATTGTAAACATGTGGACGTGGATTTTGAAAATTCTAGAGAGAATTTTAAAAGCTTCAACAGAATTTCAACAATTTTGAGA
>NW_028116068.1:0-41229 GCF_964273445.1 Streptopelia decaocto
TGAAGCTGGCCTGGTGCAGAGGCAGGGCTTGGCCTAGATAGTCCTCGTGGGCTCCTACCAGACATGGATATTCTATGATTATGAGATTGCCATTGGCAGGCAAAGGATAACAACCCAACGTAAAGCACCTCACAAGGTGCAGTGAGCCACTTTTAACGCTGGCCCAGCCTTCACCGGGACACCAGGGCAGCTGCGCCGTGGGCCGAAGGGCCGAGTGGCCGGCGGGCGTGGCTGTGACGCGCTCCGGCCCCTGTGACATCACAGGGGACGAGTCCCCACGGGGCGGTTATCAGGGGCGCCAGCAGCAGTGCTGCCCCAGTCCGGCCTGGGCCAGCGGTGAGTGCGCAGGCGGGGGGAGGCCGGGCTGGACGGGGCCGGGGCAGAAACGCAGCCCCCGGGGGTGGGTTCTCACCCTGCATGGAGGGCCCGGCCGCTCGCGGGAGCACCTTGGGCAGGGCACGGAGCTGCCACCGCCGGGGCTGGCGCAGCCCTTGCTGCCTCCCAGCTGCCTCGGCCCCGCTCCTGCCTGCCCCCAGCTCCCTGTGGCCCCCGGCTCCGTTCCCCCTGCTGCCAGCTCCCTGCCTCCCACCCAGCCCCGCTGAGGCCCTTCTCTCTCTTCTTCTGCAGGCCATGGCTTTCACGGACTTTTTCGTCAGCCTTTTGCAAATTCTAATCCAGAATGTGCAGCCGGTTGGCTATGAACTGGATGAGGAGACGCGCGAGCGCATGAAGCAGCGCGAGGAGATGCTGAACCGGGAGATGGCTCGGCTGTGGCAGGAGATAGAGCAGAGGGACCAGGAGCTGAGGAACCAGGAGCTGAGGAACCAGGAGCAGAGCTTCTCTGCCTGGGCATCTCTGTTCCTCGCTGCCTTGCAGCACTGGCAGTTCTGGGCTCTTGCTGGAGGCCTGGTGCTGCTCTTTGGGCTCTGCTGGTGGCTCAGGAAAAGGAGCCATCAGCCAGCCAGCAGCAGCAAGCGTGGCAGCTGTGGGAGCCTGGAAGAGGAAGTGGAAGAGGAGGAAGACCCCTTGTATACAGACCGTTTTCTGTGGGAGTGCACCTTGTGGCCACTGCCAAACAGGAAAGAAACATGCCACGTGGTGGAATACCTGGTGAATGACCTTCTCTGTGTCTGCCGAGCCTTCTCTGGCAATGGCTTCATGCCACGCCTGCAGCCCGCTGTCGGGCTGGGTGGCTTCCTAGAAAGCCGGAATGCTCTTGGAGAAGACCTCGTCTATCGCCTGCTTGTGCCCCTGAAGCCGCCCCCCGGGCACTCCTTCCATCTCGAGCTGGGCACCGAAGGGGACATGCCGCTGAGGAACTCCCGCCTGCGTGTGGAACTGGAGTGCATGTGCATAAGGGAGCGGAAGCTGGGAGACATGCTCTGCTTCCTCCACCACCCTGAGGCCGAGCTGATGGACCATCAGGAAGCCAGCCTCCTGCAGACCCTCTGCACCGGCCCATACCTCGACATTGAGAAAACCGCCTTCTGGCTCCAGGAGCTGATGACAGCAGCCGGCGTTGCCGTGCTTCAGTCAACCGCGTGCAAGCTCACGGTGCTGCCATCGCCACGCTTCTGCAAGCTCAGGGTGACCACTGCCTGTGAGACATCCCTCTTCATTGAGCTGGTCTTGGCGGTGCAGCAGGGCAACTCAGACGGATTTGTGACCATGGAGTAGGCAGAGGTCAGTGTCGGCAGCCGTGAGGAGGCTGAAGAGGCTGCTGCGGCAGACAGAAAGCAAAGGGAAAGCAAGAGCAGCAACGTCATCCCCCAGACAGTCTCCTCAGCAAAGCAGCAGGTGGTGACTGCAGTGGTTGCAAAGGTGACTTTTACCAGGCTTTCCTGTCACTCTGTTGCGTTCCAGGTGGTGATTTCACCGCGGCCTAGACATCCCCAAATGAGAAGCACCACTGATGCGCCTCCGTGTGTTCAGTGTGGCTGTGGTGCGGGATGTGACCGCCCCAGACACTCCCTGGGGAGTTGGCGATGAAGAACAGAGCACGCTGGACGCGGACAAGACGCGGCTCTGTTGCCAGTGGGAACTGCTCCTTCACACGTTCTCCAGAGCAAAAGCACACGCCGTGGAGTGGGATCCGATGCAGCTGACGAGGCCATTGCAAGGAGGCTTGTGACAGAGATGGCATTGCCACCTGGACAGTGACCGCCAGCCCTCTTCAGGAGACGCCCTTCCCTCCTGGACATGACCCTGTGTGAGAGTTCCAATAAATGTTGCCTTGCCAGTCATTCACTTGCGGCGATTAGAAACAACGCGTACCGGGACGCCGACAAAGATTCACGCACAGAAAGAGATCTTGTTCAGGAAGGAGCGCAGAGCTGGGCAGAGCAGAAAGCCGAGCTGGGCTGTGGCCTTCTTTATTAGTCAGTGACAATTTATAGGATTTACAGATACGGACCTGGACTAAGATGTTACATAAGATGTTTTTCTAGTAACTGTTACTAAAAACACACCACACTGATGTTATCTTTGTTTCAGTTACGTTCCCACTCATTCACAGACCAGCCCCAAGGACATTCACACGTCATACCTATGGGGGCAGTTTTCTGACCCGAGATATCATTCTCAGAGGTGCGGCTCTCTCAAATACCAAGCAGTGTCCTTAGACAGTGATCCTGTCTAAGGAAAGGACTCCAGTTTACAGACCCAGAGCTCCGAGAAGACCACTCAAAAGGCGTCTTTGGTGGGAACCCCGTTTGATAGTCTGGCCAGATTTGGCCGTGGGCATTACAACATAGTCCAGAAGCTTCGCAGCTTCTCTGGGCACCTCCTTTGTTGAGGACCCTGTCAACTGACCGAGGGCCCCACCCCTCCTGCCCCATGAGTTGGTAGAGGTGAAGTCACCCTGCCCTGAGGCAGGGGAGGATGTGACTGACAGCACCTTGGTAGCACCCTAGGTGTGTACTTTGGGACAGGCACAGTGGGGCACAAAAAGTGCTAAAGAGCCATCAACCTCCTCATTGAAAGCCCAAGATTTAACAGGGGAATGTGCAACTGCCACACAATTCACCCTGTGACCGCAGCCATCTGACAGGCTACTTTGGAGTGGTGCTGCAGTCACCTCTTGCCTCCAAAGTCAAAAGGGGGCATCCAGTTGGTGAGTTTGAATGCCCACTGTGGATCATCATACCTTATGTGTCATTTATATGTCATTTTCCTGTTATACGTTATCATTACAAAGCAACCTGCAATAGAATAGAATAATGCGCATTACAACAATTACAGTTATTAACAAATATTGGAGAAAGCTGGTTAGCCATCCTAATACGGAAAAGAAATGCCTTGAAAGTATTTTCACCAGTTAGTCTCCAGTCCAAACAATGCAAATCTGTGTCATTCTGATATGCTAGTGCCTCTTCCTTTAGTTTCTTCTGTTTCTTTTTTGCCTTCTGCTGCAGGGACAGATGCTGTATCTCTGGCATTAGGTCCTGCGTCGAGTTTGTCCAGCTCCTAGTCAGGTTTAACGTATTTTGCAGGAAGCCACTTCAGTCCTGTTGGGATAAGAACACAAACATATCCCCTTCCCCAGGTGATTAACTCTACAGGCCCTTGCCACTGACTGTTGCATAGGGCATCCCGGTACAAAACCTTTGGTCTCTGAGACAGTGAGTCTGGAACACGGAAGTGTTTTTCCACTGCTGTGGTAGAGGAGGGAGGCATAATACGATTCAAAAAAATTAAAGAATATGTTGCATTGTCTAATTGTTCTTGAGGCATCATATTCCCCCTTCTTTGTTTCAATAACATCTGTTTCAGTGTGGAATGTGCTCAATCAATGATAGCCTGTCCAGTGGGAGAATGTGGAGTAGCTGTGACGTGTGAAACACCCCATTGCTGTAAAAAATATTGCGTGGATCTAGCAGCATATCCAGGACCGTTGTCAGTTTTAATCTATTGTGGCACTCCCAGCATAGCGAAACAGTGGGTCCAGTGATGCTGAACATCTCTGCTTTTCTCACTCGTATGAGCAGACGCACAAAGCATACCTGAAAAAGTATCTGTAGAAACATGTACATATTCCTAACGACCAAAAGCTGAGACATACGTCTCATCAGTCTGCAGTCTGCTAAATGACGTTAGCTGTGAGCCCATTTTGGCTTGCATGTTTATTGGATATTGTTTTGCCTTACCGAATCAAAGTCCTGTTTGAGTTCCATCAGTGTAGTGTTGGATTTACCGATACTTTGGCTGCGCATACTAGTGGAAACAGAGCATCCAAAATTTCCTTGGAGATTTCTTGCTTGCAGCAAGCTGATCTGCCCCATCCAAGCATCTTCTTATGGGACATGCACCTGAACAGAATTCTCAGAAAACATTATTTGAGCTTACAATTTACTTAACAAATCTTGACCCAAGGGAGGTATAGGGCTTTCTGGCAAAGACAAGAATTCGTCGGTTGAAACTTTGTTCCAAATTTGGCATTCCATTGGTTTCAAAAAAAGTGGTCTTTCTTTTTTATCCCATGATCTGAAAAACTATCACGGTGAATTTACTAAGAAGTCTCTTACAACTAGTTACCACAGAATAAGTCTATTAACAAATTTTTGGGTTAATTTCCCAGTTTCATTAGAACTACGGATCTGCTGGGGATGCCTTTAAATTTCACCCTCAGACTGCTCCATTCAGTATTATAACATCGGTGCAGTGCCGGGGAGAGAAAAGCCCCATTTCGCCGCTTTAAAAGCGGGCAGCCAGGTTTTCCGATTTTTTTTTTTATTATTATTTTTTTATTTTTATTTTTCTTACTCTTCTTGCTGCAGTTTAGATGCAGGCAAGGCCACGCAGGTGGCGTTAATTGCTGGTGCTAAGTGGGAGCTGCTTGCGGCTTGACACAGACCTGAAATTTATGTTCAAACAGTACAGCACAGGCTCGGGATATTTTGTTTATTAATTTTCCCATTTCATTCCAGCCATAATACACTCTATATCCAATTCTAACTAGCTGAGCAATAGTTACACTCCTCAGCCCCATGTACCTTTTGCAATGTCTTACAGATGTCAACAAGGCCAAGTGCCGGGTCCTGCACTCTGGCCACAACAGCCCCCTGCAGCGCTCCAGGCTGGGCACAGAGTGGCTGGAGAGCAGTCAGGCGGAAAGGGAGCTGGGGGTACTAATTGACAGGAAGCTCAACGTGAGCCATCAGTGTGCCCAGGTGGCCAAGAGGGCCAATGGTATCCTGTCCTGTATCAAAAATAGCGTGGTCAGCGGGACAAGGGAAGTGATCCTTCCCCCCTGTACTCTGCATTGGTGAGGCCACACCTGGAGTATTGTGTTCAGTTCTGGGCCCCTCAGTTCAGGAAAGAGATTGAAGTGCTGGAGGGGGTCCAGAGAAGAGCAACAAGACTGGTGAAGGGACTTGAACACAAGACCTACGGGGAGAGGCTGAGGGAGTTGGGCTTGTTTAGTCTGGAGAAGAGGAGGCTTAGAGGTGAGCTCATCACTCTCTGGAACTACCTGAAGGGAAGTTCTAGCCAGGTGGGGATCAGTCTCTTCTCCCAGGCAGTCGGCAATAGGACAAGGGGGCACGGGCTTCAACTCTGCCAGGGGAAATTTAGGCTGGATATTAGAAAGAAATTCTTTACGGAGAGAGTGGTCAGGCATTGGAATGGCCTGCCCAGGGAGGTGGTGGACTCACCGTCCCTGGAGGTTTTTAAACTGAGATTGGACATGGCCCTTAGCGCCATGATCTAGTAAATGGACTGGGGTTGGACCAAGGGTTGGACTTGACGATCTCTGAGGTCTTTTCCAACCCAGTCGATTCTGCGATTCTGTGATAAACAGCATATTAACCATCAATCGATTACTTTAATTTTCCTAGATTCAAATCAGGTCATATTCTAGCAACTTTTAAATACAACCTCCTCCAAGTTCACATCCATCATAGCGTTTAGTTTTCTTTCCCATACCTCCAACAAACACACAAATCCAATGCGAATCAGAGTTTAACAACTTAAATTCTTTTCTGGTCTCAAAATTATTAAATAACAATAAGAGCAATTACTCTCATGTATAAGGAAATGTATGGTATTAGCACTCCCTTCTTTGTGCCTGGAGCTGGATACACAACCCCTTGTCGTGTTCTGGCAGCCAGAGTCCAACTGCCTCGGGCCACAGGGGTCCACAGCTTTCCAGGGTGCAGAGCTGTGTCCCCTGGGGCAGTATCAGCCTGCACGTAGCCTCCACAGCCAAAGAAGACGTTGGAGAATGGAATATGATGCAGCTGAACAGGCCGTTGCAAGGAGGGTTGCAGTACAGGCTGCTTTACCACCTGGACAGTGGAAGCCCACCCTCTTCGAGAGACTCCAAGCCCTCTGGGAGCTTTACCCTGTGCAAAGATTTCAACCGAGCACTTGTTCAACACACAAACACTGCATCTGTGAGCGTCTGTGTATCAGTTTGACGGAGAACACAGTTATAAGGTCCTGACAGCTCAGCTGCCCCCAAGTTGTTGAGCTTTTTGCAGAGGAGCTTATGCAGAGGGCTCTGGTTTCAGTGATTCTCTGGGCTTCGATGATTCTCAGCTTTCACGGCTTAATCCCAGGAGGCAGCTAGACGTCACAGAGCTGACCGGTCACTTTCCCCCCGGTGGCAGGGTGGAGAGAATCTGAAAGCTAAGGAGGGTAAAATTGTGGGCTGATCTAAGACACTTTAGTAGGTAAAGCAAGAGCTACACGTCCAAGGAAAGCAAAGTAAACAGTTCATTCACCACTCCTGTGGTCTGCTGATCAGACACATCTTTTTGGTAAGCGTTCTGCCTCTCGGGGCCTTGGGTTGGAACCAGTGAGGCTGCAACTCGAACGTCGCGTTCAGTTTTGGGCCCCTCACTCCCGGAAAGACATGGAGGTGCCAGAGGGTGTCCAAGAAGAGCAGAGAAACTGGTGAAGAGCGTGGAGCACAAGGCTCCTGGGTGAACTGGGGGTCCTGTTGGACAGCAGGATGACCGTGAGCCAGCACTGTGCCCTTGTGGCCAGGAAGGCCCATGGCAACCTGGGGTGTATTAGAAGGAGTGTCAAGAGAGGTTCTCCTTCCCCTCTACTCTGCCCTGGTGAGGCCGCATCTGCAATATTGTGTCCAGTTCTGGGCCCCTCAGTTCAAGAAGGACAGGGAAGTGCTGGAGAGAGTCCAGCGCAGAGCAACGGAGATGATTAAGGGAGTCAAACATCTCCCTTACAAGGAAAGGCCAAGAGAGCTGGGTCTCTTTAGCTTGGAGGAGACTGAAGAGTGACCTCAGTCATGTTTATAAAAATGTAAAGGCTCAGTGTCGGGAGGATGGAGCCAGGCTCTTCTCGGTGACAACCAATGATAGGACAAGGGGCAATGGGTGCAAACTGGAACATAGGAGGTTCCACTTAAATAGGAGAAGAAACTTCTTCACAGTGAGGGTGACAGAACACTGGAACAGGCTGCCCAGGGAGGTTGTGGAGTCTCCTTCTCTGGAGACATTCAAAACGCGCTTGGACGCATTCCCCTGTTCCTGCTCCGGCGGGGGGATTGGACTGGATGAGCTTTCAAGGTCCCTTCCAATCCCTGACATTCTGTGATTCTGCAAATCTGTGAACTGTGGTTGTTGCCCCTGCGGAATGGAAGGCTGAGTTGAGACCGTACGGTTATCTACATCTACCTGAAAGGATGTTGTGCAGAGATGGGTGTTGGTCTCTTTCCCCAGGTAACAAATGATAGGACAAGAGGAAATGGCCTTAGGTTGCATCAGGGCAGGATTAGCTTGGATATTAGGAAAACTTTCTCCATTGAAAGGGTTCTCAACCATTGGAACAAGCTCCCCGGGGAAGTGCTTGAGGCACCACGACTGGAGCTTTGTAAAAAAATGTGTATATGTTGCAGTTAGTGACATAGTTTAGTGGTGGGCATGGCAGTGTGAGATTTCTAGTTGGAATCAATGACCTTTAGGTGCTTTCCCAACTTAAACGATTCTGTGAATCTGTGATTCCACTTGAAGCTGGCCTGGTGCAGAGGCAGGGCTTGGCCTAGATAGTCCTCGTGGGCTCCTACCAGACATGGATATTCTATGATTATGAGATTGCCATTGGCAGGCAAAGGATAACAACCCAACGTAAAGCACCTCACAAGGTGCAGTGAGCCACTTTTAACGCTGGCCCAGCCTTCACCGGGACACCAGGGCAGCTGCGCCGTGGGCCGAAGGGCCGAGTGGCCGGCGGGCGTGGCTGTGACGCGCTCCGGCCCCTGTGACATCACAGGGGACGAGTCCCCACGGGGCGGTTATCAGGGGCGCCAGCAGCAGTGCTGCCCCAGTCCGGCCTGGGCCAGCGGTGAGTGCGCAGGCGGGGGGAGGCCGGGCTGGACGGGGCCGGGGCAGAAACGCAGCCCCCGGGGGTGGGTTCTCACCCTGCATGGAGGGCCCGGCCGCTCGCGGGAGCACCTTGGGCAGGGCACGGAGCTGCCACCGCCGGGGCTGGCGCAGCCCTTGCTGCCTCCCAGCTGCCTCGGCCCCGCTCCTGCCTGCCCCCAGCTCCCTGTGGCCCCCGGCTCCGTTCCCCCTGCTGCCAGCTCCCTGCCTCCCACCCAGCCCCGCTGAGGCCCTTCTCTCTCTTCTTCTGCAGGCCATGGCTTTCACGGACTTTTTCGTCAGCCTTTTGCAAATTCTAATCCAGAATGTGCAGCCGGTTGGCTATGAACTGGATGAGGAGACGCGCGAGCGCATGAAGCAGCGCGAGGAGATGCTGAACCGGGAGATGGCTCGGCTGTGGCAGGAGATAGAGCAGAGGGACCAGGAGCTGAGGAACCAGGAGCTGAGGAACCAGGAGCAGAGCTTCTCTGCCTGGGCATCTCTGTTCCTCGCTGCCTTGCAGCACTGGCAGTTCTGGGCTCTTGCTGGAGGCCTGGTGCTGCTCTTTGGGCTCTGCTGGTGGCTCAGGAAAAGGAGCCATCAGCCAGCCAGCAGCAGCAAGCGTGGCAGCTGTGGGAGCCTGGAAGAGGAAGTGGAAGAGGAGGAAGACCCCTTGTATACAGACCGTTTTCTGTGGGAGTGCACCTTGTGGCCACTGCCAAACAGGAAAGAAACATGCCACGTGGTGGAATACCTGGTGAATGACCTTCTCTGTGTCTGCCGAGCCTTCTCTGGCAATGGCTTCATGCCACGCCTGCAGCCCGCTGTCGGGCTGGGTGGCTTCCTAGAAAGCCGGAATGCTCTTGGAGAAGACCTCGTCTATCGCCTGCTTGTGCCCCTGAAGCCGCCCCCCGGGCACTCCTTCCATCTCGAGCTGGGCACCGAAGGGGACATGCCGCTGAGGAACTCCCGCCTGCGTGTGGAACTGGAGTGCATGTGCATAAGGGAGCGGAAGCTGGGAGACATGCTCTGCTTCCTCCACCACCCTGAGGCCGAGCTGATGGACCATCAGGAAGCCAGCCTCCTGCAGACCCTCTGCACCGGCCCATACCTCGACATTGAGAAAACCGCCTTCTGGCTCCAGGAGCTGATGACAGCAGCCGGCGTTGCCGTGCTTCAGTCAACCGCGTGCAAGCTCACGGTGCTGCCATCGCCACGCTTCTGCAAGCTCAGGGTGACCACTGCCTGTGAGACATCCCTCTTCATTGAGCTGGTCTTGGCGGTGCAGCAGGGCAACTCAGACGGATTTGTGACCATGGAGTAGGCAGAGGTCAGTGTCGGCAGCCGTGAGGAGGCTGAAGAGGCTGCTGCGGCAGACAGAAAGCAAAGGGAAAGCAAGAGCAGCAACGTCATCCCCCAGACAGTCTCCTCAGCAAAGCAGCAGGTGGTGACTGCAGTGGTTGCAAAGGTGACTTTTACCAGGCTTTCCTGTCACTCTGTTGCGTTCCAGGTGGTGATTTCACCGCGGCCTAGACATCCCCAAATGAGAAGCACCACTGATGCGCCTCCGTGTGTTCAGTGTGGCTGTGGTGCGGGATGTGACCGCCCCAGACACTCCCTGGGGAGTTGGCGATGAAGAACAGAGCACGCTGGACGCGGACAAGACGCGGCTCTGTTGCCAGTGGGAACTGCTCCTTCACACGTTCTCCAGAGCAAAAGCACACGCCGTGGAGTGGGATCCGATGCAGCTGACGAGGCCATTGCAAGGAGGCTTGTGACAGAGATGGCATTGCCACCTGGACAGTGACCGCCAGCCCTCTTCAGGAGACGCCCTTCCCTCCTGGACATGACCCTGTGTGAGAGTTCCAATAAATGTTGCCTTGCCAGTCATTCACTTGCGGCGATTAGAAACAACGCGTACCGGGACGCCGACAAAGATTCACGCACAGAAAGAGATCTTGTTCAGGAAGGAGCGCAGAGCTGGGCAGAGCAGAAAGCCGAGCTGGGCTGTGGCCTTCTTTATTAGTCAGTGACAATTTATAGGATTTACAGATACGGACCTGGACTAAGATGTTACATAAGATGTTTTTCTAGTAACTGTTACTAAAAACACACCACACTGATGTTATCTTTGTTTCAGTTACGTTCCCACTCATTCACAGACCAGCCCCAAGGACATTCACACGTCATACCTATGGGGGCAGTTTTCTGACCCGAGATATCATTCTCAGAGGTGCGGCTCTCTCAAATACCAAGCAGTGTCCTTAGACAGTGATCCTGTCTAAGGAAAGGACTCCAGTTTACAGACCCAGAGCTCCGAGAAGACCACTCAAAAGGCGTCTTTGGTGGGAACCCCGTTTGATAGTCTGGCCAGATTTGGCCGTGGGCATTACAACATAGTCCAGAAGCTTCGCAGCTTCTCTGGGCACCTCCTTTGTTGAGGACCCTGTCAACTGACCGAGGGCCCCACCCCTCCTGCCCCATGAGTTGGTAGAGGTGAAGTCACCCTGCCCTGAGGCAGGGGAGGATGTGACTGACAGCACCTTGGTAGCACCCTAGGTGTGTACTTTGGGACAGGCACAGTGGGGCACAAAAAGTGCTAAAGAGCCATCAACCTCCTCATTGAAAGCCCAAGATTTAACAGGGGAATGTGCAACTGCCACACAATTCACCCTGTGACCGCAGCCATCTGACAGGCTACTTTGGAGTGGTGCTGCGGTCACCTCTTGCCTCCAAAGTCAAAAGGGGGCATCCAGTTGGTGAGTTTGAATGCCCACTGTGGATCATCATACCTTATGTGTCATTTATATGTCATTTTCCTGTTATACGTTATCATTACAAAGCAACCTGCAATAGAATAGAATAATGCGCATTACAACAATTACAGTTATTAACAAATATTGGAGAAAGCTGGTTAGCCATCCTAATACGGAAAAGAAATGCCTTGAAAGTATTTTCACCAGTTAGTCTCCAGTCCAAACAATGCAAATCTGTGTCATTCTGATATGCTAGTGCCTCTTCCTTTAGTTTCTTCTGTTTCTTTTTTGCCTTCTGCTGCAGGGACAGATGCTGTATCTCTGGCATTAGGTCCTGCGTCGAGTTTGTCCAGCTCCTAGTCAGGTTTAACGTATTTTGCAGGAAGCCACTTCAGTCCTGTTGGGATAAGAACACAAACATATCCCCTTCCCCAGGTGATTAACTCTACAGGCCCTTGCCACTGACTGTTGCATAGGGCATCCCGGTACAAAACCTTTGGTCTCTGAGACAGTGAGTCTGGAACACGGAAGTGTTTTTCCACTGCTGTGGTAGAGGAGGGAGGCATAATACGATTCAAAAAAATTAAAGAATATGTTGCATTGTCTAATTGTTCTTGAGGCATCATATTCCCCCTTCTTTGTTTCAATAACATCTGTTTCAGTGTGGAATGTGCTCAATCAATGATAGCCTGTCCAGTGGGAGAATGTGGAGTAGCTGTGACGTGTGAAACACCCCATTGCTGTAAAAAATATTGCGTGGATCTAGCAGCATATCCAGGACCGTTGTCAGTTTTAATCTATTGTGGCACTCCCAGCATAGCGAAACAGTGGGTCCAGTGATGCTGAACATCTCTGCTTTTCTCACTCGTATGAGCAGACGCACAAAGCATACCTGAAAAAGTATCTGTAGAAACATGTACATATTCCTAACGACCAAAAGCTGAGACATACGTCTCATCAGTCTGCAGTCTGCTAAATGACGTTAGCTGTGAGCCCATTTTGGCTTGCATGTTTATTGGATATTGTTTTGCCTTACCGAATCAAAGTCCTGTTTGAGTTCCATCAGTGTAGTGTTGGATTTACCGATACTTTGGCTGCGCATACTAGTGGAAACAGAGCATCCAAAATTTCCTTGGAGATTTCTTGCTTGCAGCAAGCTGATCTGCCCCATCCAAGCATCTTCTTATGGGACATGCACCTGAACAGAATTCTCAGAAAACATTATTTGAGCTTACAATTTACTTAACAAATCTTGACCCAAGGGAGGTATAGGGCTTTCTGGCAAAGACAAGAATTCGTCGGTTGAAACTTTGTTCCAAATTTGGCATTCCATTGGTTTCAAAAAAAGTGGTCTTTCTTTTTTATCCCATGATCTGAAAAACTATCACGGTGAATTTACTAAGAAGTCTCTTACAACTAGTTACCACAGAATAAGTCTATTAACAAATTTTTGGGTTAATTTCCCAGTTTCATTAGAACTACGGATCTGCTGGGGATGCCTTTAAATTTCACCCTCAGACTGCTCCATTCAGTATTATAACATCGGTGCAGTGCCGGGGAGAGAAAAGCCCCATTTCGCCGCTTTAAAAGCGGGCAGCCAGGTTTTCCGATTTTTTTTTTTATTATTATTTTTTTATTTTTATTTTTCTTACTCTTCTTGCTGCAGTTTAGATGCAGGCAAGGCCACGCAGGTGGCGTTAATTGCTGGTGCTAAGTGGGAGCTGCTTGCGGCTTGACACAGACCTGAAATTTATGTTCAAACAGTACAGCACAGGCTCGGGATATTTTGTTTATTAATTTTCCCATTTCATTCCAGCCATAATACACTCTATATCCAATTCTAACTAGCTGAGCAATAGTTACACTCCTCAGCCCCATGTACCTTTTGCAATGTCTTACAGATGTCAACAAGGCCAAGTGCCGGGTCCTGCACTCTGGCCACAACAGCCCCCTGCAGCGCTCCAGGCTGGGCACAGAGTGGCTGGAGAGCAGTCAGGCGGAAAGGGAGCTGGGGGTACTAATTGACAGGAAGCTCAACGTGAGCCATCAGTGTGCCCAGGTGGCCAAGAGGGCCAATGGTATCCTGTCCTGTATCAAAAATAGCGTGGTCAGCGGGACAAGGGAAGTGATCCTTCCCCCCTGTACTCTGCATTGGTGAGGCCACACCTGGAGTATTGTGTTCAGTTCTGGGCCCCTCAGTTCAGGAAAGAGATTGAAGTGCTGGAGGGGGTCCAGAGAAGAGCAACAAGACTGGTGAAGGGACTTGAACACAAGACCTACGGGGAGAGGCTGAGGGAGTTGGGCTTGTTTAGTCTGGAGAAGAGGAGGCTTAGAGGTGAGCTCATCACTCTCTGGAACTACCTGAAGGGAAGTTCTAGCCAGGTGGGGATCAGTCTCTTCTCCCAGGCAGTCGGCAATAGGACAAGGGGGCACGGGCTTCAACTCTGCCAGGGGAAATTTAGGCTGGATATTAGAAAGAAATTCTTTACGGAGAGAGTGGTCAGGCATTGGAATGGCCTGCCCAGGGAGGTGGTGGACTCACCGTCCCTGGAGGTTTTTAAACTGAGATTGGACATGGCCCTTAGCGCCATGATCTAGTAAATGGACTGGGGTTGGACCAAGGGTTGGACTTGACGATCTCTGAGGTCTTTTCCAACCCAGTCGATTCTGCGATTCTGTGATAAACAGCATATTAACCATCAATCGATTACTTTAATTTTCCTAGATTCAAATCAGGTCATATTCTAGCAACTTTTAAATACAACCTCCTCCAAGTTCACATCCATCATAGCGTTTAGTTTTCTTTCCCATACCTCCAACAAACACACAAATCCAATGCGAATCAGAGTTTAACAACTTAAATTCTTTTCTGGTCTCAAAATTATTAAATAACAATAAGAGCAATTACTCTCATGTATAAGGAAATGTATGGTATTAGCACTCCCTTCTTTGTGCCTGGAGCTGGATACACAACCCCTTGTCGTGTTCTGGCAGCCAGAGTCCAACTGCCTCGGGCCACAGGGGTCCACAGCTTTCCAGGGTGCAGAGCTGTGTCTCCTGGGGCAGTATCAGCCTGCACGTAGCCTCCACAGCCAAAGAAGACGTTGGAGAATGGAATATGATGCAGCTGAACAGGCCGTTGCAAGGAGGGTTGCAGTACAGGCTGCTTTACCACCTGGACAGTGGAAGCCCACCCTCTTCGAGAGACTCCAAGCCCTCTGGGAGCTTTACCCTGTGCAAAGATTTCAACCGAGCACTTGTTCAACACACAAACACTGCATCTGTGAGCGTCTGTGTATCAGTTTGACGGAGAACACAGTTATAAGGTCCTGACAGCTCAGCTGCCCCCAAGTTGTTGAGCTTTTTGCAGAGGAGCTTATGCAGAGGGCTCTGGTTTCAGTGATTCTCTGGGCTTCGATGATTCTCAGCTTTCACGGCTTAATCCCAGGAGGCAGCTAGACGTCACAGAGCTGACCGGTCACTTTCCCCCCGGTGGCAGGGTGGAGAGAATCTGAAAGCTAAGGAGGGTAAAATTGTGGGCTGATCTAAGACACTTTAGTAGGTAAAGCAAGAGCTACACGTCCAAGGAAAGCAAAGTAAACAGTTCATTCACCACTCCTGTGGTCTGCTGATCAGACACATCTTTTTGGTAAGCGTTCTGCCTCTCGGGGCCTTGGGTTGGAACCAGTGAGGCTGCAACTCGAACGTCGCGTTCAGTTTTGGGCCCCTCACTCCCGGAAAGACATGGAGGTGCCAGAGGGTGTCCAAGAAGAGCAGAGAAACTGGTGAAGAGCGTGGAGCACAAGGCTCCTGGGTGAACTGGGGGTCCTGTTGGACAGCAGGATGACCGTGAGCCAGCACTGTGCCCTTGTGGCCAGGAAGGCCCATGGCAACCTGGGGTGTATTAGAAGGAGTGTCAAGAGAGGTTCTCCTTCCCCTCTACTCTGCCCTGGTGAGGCCGCATCTGCAATATTGTGTCCAGTTCTGGGCCCCTCAGTTCAAGAAGGACAGGGAAGTGCTGGAGAGAGTCCAGCGCAGAGCAACGGAGATGATTAAGGGAGTCAAACATCTCCCTTACAAGGAAAGGCCAAGAGAGCTGGGTCTCTTTAGCTTGGAGGAGACTGAAGAGTGACCTCAGTCATGTTTATAAAAATGTAAAGGCTCAGTGTCGGGAGGATGGAGCCAGGCTCTTCTCGGTGACAACCAATGATAGGACAAGGGGCAATGGGTGCAAACTGGAACATAGGAGGTTCCACTTAAATAGGAGAAGAAACTTCTTCACAGTGAGGGTGACAGAACACTGGAACAGGCTGCCCAGGGAGGTTGTGGAGTCTCCTTCTCTGGAGACATTCAAAACGCGCTTGGACGCATTCCCCTGTTCCTGCTCCGGCGGGGGGATTGGACTGGATGAGCTTTCAAGGTCCCTTCCAATCCCTGACATTCTGTGATTCTGCAAATCTGTGAACTGTGGTTGTTGCCCCTGCGGAATGGAAGGCTGAGTTGAGACCGTACGGTTATCTACATCTACCTGAAAGGATGTTGTGCAGAGATGGGTGTTGGTCTCTTTCCCCAGGTAACAAATGATAGGACAAGAGGAAATGGCCTTAGGTTGCATCAGGGCAGGATTAGCTTGGATATTAGGAAAACTTTCTCCATTGAAAGGGTTCTCAACCATTGGAACAAGCTCCCCGGGGAAGTGCTTGAGGCACCACGACTGGAGCTTTGTAAAAAAATGTGTATATGTTGCAGTTAGTGACATAGTTTAGTGGTGGGCATGGCAGTGTGAGATTTCTAGTTGGAATCAATGACCTTTAGGTGCTTTCCCAACTTAAACGATTCTGTGAATCTGTGATTCCACTTGAAGCTGGCCTGGTGCAGAGGCAGGGCTTGGCCTAGATAGTCCTCGTGGGCTCCTACCAGACATGGATATTCTATGATTATGAGATTGCCATTGGCAGGCAAAGGATAACAACCCAACGTAAAGCACCTCACAAGGTGCAGTGAGCCACTTTTAACGCTGGCCCAGCCTTCACCGGGACACCAGGGCAGCTGCGCCGTGGGCCGAAGGGCCGAGTGGCCGGCGGGCGTGGCTGTGACGCGCTCCGGCCCCTGTGACATCACAGGGGACGAGTCCCCACGGGGCGGTTATCAGGGGCGCCAGCAGCAGTGCTGCCCCAGTCCGGCCTGGGCCAGCGGTGAGTGCGCAGGCGGGGGGAGGCCGGGCTGGACGGGGCCGGGGCAGAAACGCAGCCCCCGGGGGTGGGTTCTCACCCTGCATGGAGGGCCCGGCCGCTCGCGGGAGCACCTTGGGCAGGGCACGGAGCTGCCACCGCCGGGGCTGGCGCAGCCCTTGCTGCCTCCCAGCTGCCTCGGCCCCGCTCCTGCCTGCCCCCAGCTCCCTGTGGCCCCCGGCTCCGTTCCCCCTGCTGCCAGCTCCCTGCCTCCCACCCAGCCCCGCTGAGGCCCTTCTCTCTCTTCTTCTGCAGGCCATGGCTTTCACGGACTTTTTCGTCAGCCTTTTGCAAATTCTAATCCAGAATGTGCAGCCGGTTGGCTATGAACTGGATGAGGAGACGCGCGAGCGCATGAAGCAGCGCGAGGAGATGCTGAACCGGGAGATGGCTCGGCTGTGGCAGGAGATAGAGCAGAGGGACCAGGAGCTGAGGAACCAGGAGCTGAGGAACCAGGAGCAGAGCTTCTCTGCCTGGGCATCTCTGTTCCTCGCTGCCTTGCAGCACTGGCAGTTCTGGGCTCTTGCTGGAGGCCTGGTGCTGCTCTTTGGGCTCTGCTGGTGGCTCAGGAAAAGGAGCCATCAGCCAGCCAGCAGCAGCAAGCGTGGCAGCTGTGGGAGCCTGGAAGAGGAAGTGGAAGAGGAGGAAGACCCCTTGTATACAGACCGTTTTCTGTGGGAGTGCACCTTGTGGCCACTGCCAAACAGGAAAGAAACATGCCACGTGGTGGAATACCTGGTGAATGACCTTCTCTGTGTCTGCCGAGCCTTCTCTGGCAATGGCTTCATGCCACGCCTGCAGCCCGCTGTCGGGCTGGGTGGCTTCCTAGAAAGCCGGAATGCTCTTGGAGAAGACCTCGTCTATCGCCTGCTTGTGCCCCTGAAGCCGCCCCCCGGGCACTCCTTCCATCTCGAGCTGGGCACCGAAGGGGACATGCCGCTGAGGAACTCCCGCCTGCGTGTGGAACTGGAGTGCATGTGCATAAGGGAGCGGAAGCTGGGAGACATGCTCTGCTTCCTCCACCACCCTGAGGCCGAGCTGATGGACCATCAGGAAGCCAGCCTCCTGCAGACCCTCTGCACCGGCCCATACCTCGACATTGAGAAAACCGCCTTCTGGCTCCAGGAGCTGATGACAGCAGCCGGCGTTGCCGTGCTTCAGTCAACCGCGTGCAAGCTCACGGTGCTGCCATCGCCACGCTTCTGCAAGCTCAGGGTGACCACTGCCTGTGAGACATCCCTCTTCATTGAGCTGGTCTTGGCGGTGCAGCAGGGCAACTCAGACGGATTTGTGACCATGGAGTAGGCAGAGGTCAGTGTCGGCAGCCGTGAGGAGGCTGAAGAGGCTGCTGCGGCAGACAGAAAGCAAAGGGAAAGCAAGAGCAGCAACGTCATCCCCCAGACAGTCTCCTCAGCAAAGCAGCAGGTGGTGACTGCAGTGGTTGCAAAGGTGACTTTTACCAGGCTTTCCTGTCACTCTGTTGCGTTCCAGGTGGTGATTTCACCGCGGCCTAGACATCCCCAAATGAGAAGCACCACTGATGCGCCTCCGTGTGTTCAGTGTGGCTGTGGTGCGGGATGTGACCGCCCCAGACACTCCCTGGGGAGTTGGCGATGAAGAACAGAGCACGCTGGACGCGGACAAGACGCGGCTCTGTTGCCAGTGGGAACTGCTCCTTCACACATTCTCCAGAGCAAAAGCACACGCCGTGGAGTGGGATCCGATGCAGCTGACGAGGCCATTGCAAGGAGGCTTGTGACAGAGATGGCATTGCCACCTGGACAGTGACCGCCAGCCCTCTTCAGGAGACGCCCTTCCCTCCTGGACATGACCCTGTGTGAGAGTTCCAATAAATGTTGCCTTGCCAGTCATTCACTTGCGGCGATTAGAAACAACGCGTACCGGGACGCCGACAAAGATTCACGCACAGAAAGAGATCTTGTTCAGGAAGGAGCGCAGAGCTGGGCAGAGCAGAAAGCCGAGCTGGGCTGTGGCCTTCTTTATTAGTCAGTGACAATTTATAGGATTTACAGATACGGACCTGGACTAAGATGTTACATAAGATGTTTTTCTAGTAACTGTTACTAAAAACACACCACACTGATGTTATCTTTGTTTCAGTTACGTTCCCACTCATTCACAGACCAGCCCCAAGGACATTCACACGTCATACCTATGGGGGCAGTTTTCTGACCCGAGATATCATTCTCAGAGGTGCGGCTCTCTCAAATACCAAGCAGTGTCCTTAGACAGTGATCCTGTCTAAGGAAAGGACTCCAGTTTACAGACCCAGAGCTCCGAGAAGACCACTCAAAAGGCGTCTTTGGTGGGAACCCCGTTTGATAGTCTGGCCAGATTTGGCCGTGGGCATTACAACATAGTCCAGAAGCTTCGCAGCTTCTCTGGGCACCTCCTTTGTTGAGGACCCTGTCAACTGACCGAGGGCCCCACCCCTCCTGCCCCATGAGTTGGTAGAGGTGAAGTCACCCTGCCCTGAGGCAGGGGAGGATGTGACTGACAGCACCTTGGTAGCACCCTAGGTGTGTACTTTGGGACAGGCACAGTGGGGCACAAAAAGTGCTAAAGAGCCATCAACCTCCTCATTGAAAGCCCAAGATTTAACAGGGGAATGTGCAACTGCCACACAATTCACCCTGTGACCGCAGCCATCTGACAGGCTACTTTGGAGTGGTGCTGCAGTCACCTCTTGCCTCCAAAGTCAAAAGGGGGCATCCAGTTGGTGAGTTTGAATGCCCACTGTGGATCATCATACCTTATGTGTCATTTATATGTCATTTTCCTGTTATACGTTATCATTACAAAGCAACCTGCAATAGAATAGAATAATGCGCATTACAACAATTACAGTTATTAACAAATATTGGAGAAAGCTGGTTAGCCATCCTAATACGGAAAAGAAATGCCTTGAAAGTATTTTCACCAGTTAGTCTCCAGTCCAAACAATGCAAATCTGTGTCATTCTGATATGCTAGTGCCTCTTCCTTTAGTTTCTTCTGTTTCTTTTTTGCCTTCTGCTGCAGGGACAGATGCTGTATCTCTGGCATTAGGTCCTGCGTCGAGTTTGTCCAGCTCCTAGTCAGGTTTAACGTATTTTGCAGGAAGCCACTTCAGTCCTGTTGGGATAAGAACACAAACATATCCCCTTCCCCAGGTGATTAACTCTACAGGCCCTTGCCACTGACTGTTGCATAGGGCATCCCGGTACAAAACCTTTGGTCTCTGAGACAGTGAGTCTGGAACACGGAAGTGTTTTTCCACTGCTGTGGTAGAGGAGGGAGGCATAATACGATTCAAAAAAATTAAAGAATATGTTGCATTGTCTAATTGTTCTTGAGGCATCATATTCCCCCTTCTTTGTTTCAATAACATCTGTTTCAGTGTGGAATGTGCTCAATCAATGATAGCCTGTCCAGTGGGAGAATGTGGAGTAGCTGTGACGTGTGAAACACCCCATTGCTGTAAAAAATATTGCGTGGATCTAGCAGCATATCCAGGACCGTTGTCAGTTTTAATCTATTGTGGCACTCCCAGCATAGCGAAACAGTGGGTCCAGTGATGCTGAACATCTCTGCTTTTCTCACTCGTATGAGCAGACGCACAAAGCATACCTGAAAAAGTATCTGTAGAAACATGTACATATTCCTAACGACCAAAAGCTGAGACATACGTCTCATCAGTCTGCAGTCTGCTAAATGACGTTAGCTGTGAGCCCATTTTGGCTTGCATGTTTATTGGATATTGTTTTGCCTTACCGAATCAAAGTCCTGTTTGAGTTCCATCAGTGTAGTGTTGGATTTACCGATACTTTGGCTGCGCATACTAGTGGAAACAGAGCATCCAAAATTTCCTTGGAGATTTCTTGCTTGCAGCAAGCTGATCTGCCCCATCCAAGCATCTTCTTATGGGACATGCACCTGAACAGAATTCTCAGAAAACATTATTTGAGCTTACAATTTACTTAACAAATCTTGACCCAAGGGAGGTATAGGGCTTTCTGGCAAAGACAAGAATTCGTCGGTTGAAACTTTGTTCCAAATTTGGCATTCCATTGGTTTCAAAAAAAGTGGTCTTTCTTTTTTATCCCATGATCTGAAAAACTATCACGGTGAATTTACTAAGAAGTCTCTTACAACTAGTTACCACAGAATAAGTCTATTAACAAATTTTTGGGTTAATTTCCCAGTTTCATTAGAACTATGGATCTGCTGGGGATGCCTTTAAATTTCACCCTCAGACTGCTCCATTCAGTATTATAACATCGGTGCAGTGCCGGGGAGAGAAAAGCCCCATTTCGCCGCTTTAAAAGCGGGCAGCCAGGTTTTCCGATTTTTTTTTTATTATTATTTTTTTATTTTTATTTTTCTTACTCTTCTTGCTGCAGTTTAGATGCAGGCAAGGCCACGCAGGTGGCGTTAATTGCTGGTGCTAAGTGGGAGCTGCTTGCGGCTTGACACAGACCTGAAATTTATGTTCAAACAGTACAGCACAGGCTCGGGATATTTTGTTTATTAATTTTCCCATTTCATTCCAGCCATAATACACTCTATATCCAATTCTAACTAGCTGAGCAATAGTTACACTCCTCAGCCCCATGTACCTTTTGCAATGTCTTACAGATGTCAACAAGGCCAAGTGCCGGGTCCTGCACTCTGGCCACAACAGCCCCCTGCAGCGCTCCAGGCTGGGCACAGAGTGGCTGGAGAGCAGTCAGGCGGAAAGGGAGCTGGGGGTACTAATTGACAGGAAGCTCAACGTGAGCCATCAGTGTGCCCAGGTGGCCAAGAGGGCCAATGGTATCCTGTCCTGTATCAAAAATAGCGTGGTCAGCGGGACAAGGGAAGTGATCCTTCCCCCCTGTACTCTGCATTGGTGAGGCCACACCTGGAGTATTGTGTTCAGTTCTGGGCCCCTCAGTTCAGGAAAGATATTGAGGTGCTGGAGCGGGTCCAGAGAAGAGCAACAAGACTGGTGAAGGGACTTGAACACAAGACCTACGGGGAGAGGCTGAGGGAGTTGGGCTTGTTTAGTCTGGAGAAGAGGAGGCTTAGAGGTGAGCTCATCACTCTCTGGAACTACCTGAAGGGAAGTTCTAGCCAGGTGGGGATCGGTCTCTTCTCCCAGGCAGTCGGCAATAGGACAAGGGGGCACGGGCTTCAACTCTGCCAGGGGAAATTTAGGCTGGATATTAGAAAGAAATTCTTTACGGAGAGAGTGGTCAGGCATTGGAATGGCCTGCCCAGGGAGGTGGTGGACTCACCGTCCCTGGAGGTTTTTAAACTGAGATTGGACATGGCCCTTAGCGCCATGATCTAGTAAATGGACTGGGGTTGGACCAAGGGTTGGACTTGACGATCTCTGAGGTCTTTCCAACCCAGTCGATTCTGCGATTCTGTGATAAACAGCATATTAACCATCAATCGATTACTTTAATTTTCCTAGATTCAAATCAGGTCATATTCTAGCAACTTTTAAATACAACCTCCTCCAAGTTCACATCCATCATAGCGTTTAGTTTTCTTTCCCATACCTCCAACAAACACACAAATCCAATGCGAATCAGAGTTTAACAACTTAAATTCTTTTCTGGTCTCAAAATTATTAAATAACAATAAGAGCAATTACTCTCATGTATAAGGAAATGTATGGTATTAGCACTCCCTTCTTTGTGCCTGGAGCTGGATACACAACCCCTTGTCGTGTTCTGGCAGCCAGAGTCCAACTGCCTCGGGCCACAGGGGTCCACAGCTTTCCAGGGTGCAGAGCTGTGTCCCCTGGGGCAGTATCAGCCTGCACGTAGCCTCCACAGCCAAAGAAGACGTTGGAGAATGGAATATGATGCAGCTGAACAGGCCGTTGCAAGGAGGGTTGCAGTACAGGCTGCTTTACCACCTGGACAGTGGAAGCCCACCCTCTTCGAGAGACTCCAAACCCTCTGGGAGCTTTACCCTGTGCAAAGATTTCAACCGAGCACTTGTTTAACACACAAACGCTGCATCTGTGAGCGTCTGTGTATCAGTTTGACGGAGAACACAGTTATAAGGTCCTGACAGCTCAGCTGCCCCCAAGTTGTTGAGCTTTTTGCAGAGGAGCTTATGCAGAGGGCTCTGGTTTCAGTGATTCTCTGGGCTTCGATGATTCTCAGCTTTCACGGCTTAATCCCAGGAGGCAGCTAGACGTCACAGAGCTGACCGGTCACTTTCCCCCCGGTGGCAGGGTGGAGAGAATCTGAAAGCTAAGGAGGGTAAAATTGTGGGCTGATCTAAGACACTTTAGTAGGTAAAGCAAGAGCTACACGTCCAAGGAAAGCAAAGTAAACAGTTCATTCACCACTCCTGTGGTCTGCTGATCAGACACATCTTTTTGGTAAGCGTTCTGCCTCTCGGGGCCTTGGGTTGGAACCAGTGAGGCTGCAACTCGAACGTCGCGTTCAGTTTTGGGCCCCTCACTCCCGGAAAGACATGGAGGTGCCAGAGGGTGTCCAAGAAGAGCAGAGAAACTGGTGAAGAGCGTGGAGCACAAGGCTCCTGGGCGAACTGGGGGTCCTGTTGGACAGCAGGATGACCGTGAGCCAGCACTGTGCCCTTGTGGCCAGGAAGGCCCATGGCAACCTGGGGTGTATTAGAAGGAGTGTCAAGAGAGGTTCTCCTTCCCCTCTACTCTGCCCTGGTGAGGCCGCATCTGCAATATTGTGTCCAGTTCTGGGCCCCTCAGTTCAAGAAGGACAGGGAAGTGCTGGAGAGAGTCCAGCGCAGAGCAATGGAGATGATTAAGGGAGTGAAACATCTCCCTTACAAGGAAAGGCCAAGAGAGCTGGGTCTCTTTAGCTTGGAGGAGACTGAAGAGTGACCTCAGTCATGTTTATAAAAATGTAAAGGCTCAGTGTCGGGAGGATGGAGCCAGGCTCTTCTCGGTGACAACCAATGATAGGACAAGGGGCAATGGGTGCAAACTGGAACATAGGAGGTTCCACTTAAATAGGAGAAGAAACTTCTTCACAGTGAGGGTGACAGAACACTGGAACAGGCTGCCCAGGGAGGTTGTGGAGTCTCCTTCTCTGGAGACATTCAAAACGCGCTTGGACGCATTCCCCTGTTCCTGCTCCGGCGGGGGGATTGGACTGGATGAGCTTTCAAGGTTCCTTCCAATCCCTGACATTCTGTGATTCTGCAAATCTGTGAACTGTGGTTGTTGCCCCTGCGGAATGGAAGGCTGAGTTGAGACCGTACGGTTATCTACATCTACCTGAAAGGATGTTGTGCAGAGATGGGTGTTGGTCTCTTTCCCCAGGTAACAAATGATAGGACAAGAGGAAATGGCCTTAGGTTGCATCAGGGCAGGATTAGCTTGGATATTAGGAAAACTTTCTCCATTGAAAGGGTTCTCAACCATTGGAACAAGCTCCCCGGGGAAGTGCTTGAGGCACCACGACTGGAGCTTTGTAAAAAAATGTGTATATGTTGCAGTTAGTGACATAGTTTAGTGGTGGGCATGGCAGTGTGAGATTTCTAGTTGGAATCAATGACCTTTAGGTGCTTTCCCAACTTTCCCAGCTGACACTGAGTGGGCATTACTGCAGTGAGGGTGGGTTATTTAAAGGCCGTCATAACTCGACACTGGCACTCAGTTCCTGAGATCAGCTGATCGGAGGTAGCTCAGCGAGTCCCAGTTAAGCGAAATCTTTGAGGTACTGAGAAACCTTTTTTTGTTTTTTTTTTTTTCTCTCAATCAGGCACTTTCGTTCTCAAGAAACCTGGAGGCTCCCGGCAGCCCTTGCGAGAGCAGGTGACGTGGAAGGGGCGTTAGCGCGGCAAGGACGATCACTCCTCCACCCCTCATCTTGAAAAACCCACCAGGAGAGCAGCGATGCATCACTGCCCACAAGGTGCTGTAAGTGGCAATCGGCTTGTGACACAGGTGAGTGGCACCCACGCTGTGCTGCAGCAGTGGGTGTGGTAACTCATGCACTAGAGTGTAGAGGTTGTCAGCTTTTACTAGTTAGACCATCACTTATTGCCAGTGTCTCATACTGTTGCTGACCATGGTCTTGACCAGAAAAAGAGCTTGTCTGAAGAAGACTGTAGCAATTCAGACAGACTGTCTGCCCCGTACCATGGCTATTCAGGTTTCTGGCTGCAGGGAGTGCCAGAGCGTGCTGCTGCCAGATGACGATGGCCAGCATCCCACCTATGTGAGCTGTGAGCAGGTGGAAGATCTGCTCTACATGATTGCGAAGCTTAAGGAGGAGATTGAGATGCTGAGGACCATCAGGGAGTGTGAAAAGGAAATTGACTGGTGGAGTAACTCCCTGGCGTGCCACTCAGAGAGGCTCCAGGGGGATACTCCCCAAAAGGTGATGAACCCCTTACCCTGTCAGGCAGAGGGAGAAGACCTGAGACAGCCCCTGCCCTGTCGCTGTCGGGCAGAGGTAGGGGACAGAAAAGATGATGAGGGTTAGAAGCTAATTCCAGTTCGGGGCCACGGGCAACCCCCTCCCTACCTGCTTTGCTTCCCTAGGTGCCCCTCCGTAATAGGTTTGAGGCCCTGGATCTTGAAGAGAAAGTAGATGAGGATGTGGTGCAAGGTCCACCTACGAGGTCACATAGAAAGAGGGGCTTGACCCCACGCCTCAAGACCGCCTCAGATAAGAAAGAAAGAAGGGTAATTGTAGTAGGCAATTCCCTTCTCAGAGGGACGGAGGGCCCAATCTGCAGAGCTGACCCTCATCGTAGGGAAGTGTGCAGTCTACCTGGAGCCTAGATCAGGGACATCACCAGGATGCTCCCCAACCTGGTGCACCCAACGGACTACTACCCACTGCTGATCTTCCAGACAAATGGGGAGGAAGCTGCATCCCGCAGTCTGACGGGAATGAAAAAAGATTTCAAGGCCTTGGGATGGATGGTAGGAGAGTCTGGGGCTCAAGTGATTTTCTCTTCCCTCCTTCCAGTTTTGGGTGATGATGTGGGAGGGAATAGAAAAATCCAGTCCCTGAACAATCGGCTACAGGACTGGTGCTATAGGCAGGGCTTTGGGTACTTTGATAATGGCTGGTTTTACAGGACACCAGTCCAAACAGTGATACATGGGAAAGGTTTATCTCACAGGGGCAAAAGGATGCTGGGACAGGAATTAGCAGGGCTTATTTGGAGAGCTTTAAACTAGACTCGAAGTGGGATGTGGTGGTAACTGGGCTTGCATCAGTAGGGCATCACTCTAGAGTTCATGAGGGCTGGGAACGCCCCCATACCCCGAGGCAAAATCGGAGTGCATGCAGCATGCAGCATCGGGAATAAGTGGGAGGAGTTAGAAACCTGTGTTAGGGCAGGAGATTATGACCTGGTGGCAATTACGGAGACATGGTGGGACAGCACACATGACTGAAATGTGGTCATGGATGGCTATGTCCTTTTCAGGAAAGACAGGCCAGCCAGGCATGGTGGTAGAGTTGCTCTTTACGTGAGAGAGCAACTACAATGTATTGAGTATTGTCCAGGCATGGATGAGGAGTGAGTCAAGAGTCTGTGGGTGAAAGTCAAGGGGCAGGCTGGCAAGGGTGATACTATTGTGGGCGTCTATTACAGGCCACCAAATCAGGGTGAGGAAGTTGATGAGGCCTCTACAGGCAGCTGAGAGCAGCCTCACAGTCACAGGCCCTGGTTGTGGTGGGGGATTTTAACTTCCCTGATGTTTGTTGGAAGGAGTACTCGGCCAGCCAGCCGCAGTCTAGGAGGTTCCTCCAGTGCCTTGATGACAACTTTCTGATGCAAAGGGTGGAGGAGCTGACTAGAAGAGGTGCATTGCTGGACCTCATCCTCACTAACAAGGAGGGTCTGGTAGAAGCAGTAAAGGTTGAGGGCTGCCTTGGTTGGAGCGACCATGAGATGGTGGAGTTCAGGATCTCATGTGGTAGGAGCAGGATAGCAAGCAGAATTGCAACCCTGGATTTGAGCAGGGCAAACTTTGGCCTTTTCAGGCAATTGCTAGAGAAAATCCCATAGGCAAGGCTGCTTGAATGTAAAGGGCCCAAGATAGTTGGTTAGTGTTTAGGGCCTGTTTCTACCGGGCACAAGATCAGAGCATCCTGACATGTAGGAAGTCAAGTAAGGGAGCCAGGAGACCTGCGTAGTTAAACAGGGAGCTGCTGGGTAAGCTCCAGTGGAAGAAATGAGTTTATAGATCATGGAAGGAGGGGCTGGCCACTTGGGAACAATATAAGGCTGTTGTCAGAGGCTGTAGGGAGACAACTAGGAAAGCTAAGGCCTCCTTAGAATTAAACCTGGCGAGAGGGGTCAAGGACAACAGGAAGAGTTTTTTCAAATACATGCCAGATAAAACTAACACCAGAGGCAATGTAGGCCCACTGATGAATGAGGTGGATGCCCTGGTGACAGAAGATACAGAGAAGGCAGAGTTACTGAATGCCTTCTTTGTCTCTGTCTACTCTGCTGGAAGCTGTCCTGAGGAGCCCTGTACCACTGAGGCCATAGAGGAAGTTGGGACAATGGAGAAGTTTGCCTCAATTGATGAGGACTGGGTTAGGGAGCAGTTAGGCAATCTGGACGTCCATAAATCCATGGGTCCGGATGGGATGCACCCATGGGTGCTGAGGGAGCTGGCTGAGGTCATTGCCAGGCCGCTCTCCAACATCTTTGCCAAGTCTTGGGAAATGGGAGAGGTGCCTGAGGACTGGAGGAAAGCAAATGTTACTCTGTGGAGAGTTTTGGGCTGTCTGCTGTGAACAAGCCAGCGCTTGATGTGACTGAGGTGCACTAGGACCATACGGAAGTAAACAGAAGCTGGTCTGCCCTCAACCCAGGCTGCAGGAGGGGCACTGCCATCGTCGCTGCGCATGTGGACAGTGCCCTGCAGCTAATCACCATCGCGGGGGGGGAAGAATGACTGCATGTGTAACCAATCGTAGCCTGTGCTTGCCGCATGGCCTTTCGGTATAGAGTATATAAGGGTTGGAAAAACGTGGTCTCGGGGACATTGATATTCAGTGTTGTTAAGAGTTCATTAAAGGGTATTGATGTTAAATTCATATTGAATTAGACTCATTACTCTCTCTGGCCCGCCCGTTGTGCTCAAAGAGGTCCTGCCGGCAATTTTGCATTCTCCACATCGTCTCACGACATTACTCTAGTCTTCAAAAAGGGCAAGCGGAAGGACCTGGATAACTATAGACCTGTCAGCCTCACCTCCACCCCTGGGAAACTGATGGAACAATTTATCCTTGGTGCCATCTCAAGGCATATCAGGGATAAGAGGGTCATTAGGGGCAGTCAACATGGCTTCACCAAGGGGAAGTCGTGCTTGACCAACCTCATTGGCTTTTACGAAGACTGTCGAGGGTTTAGATTGCGGGGTGACAATAAAACCCTGGCAGATGTATTGTTAACCTCCTCTCCCACCCACTTCCCCCTTTTGCCCCTTCCTTTCCCCCTTCCTACCAAGGACAGGGAAAGAAGGGAGGGAGGGAAAGAAGGACAGAGAGAAGAGAGTTGGAAAAAATTAAAGATGTTTTACTAATGCTACTAATAAGAATAGAGAAAATAATACAAAATATACAAAACCAATCTTGAACGCCTCAGCAACTGCAGAGCCGGCACCCGAAGTCCTGGATTGGACTCTGCAGCCAACCGGAGCTGGATTCAGTCTCTCACTAGGCCTCAGTTTGCAGGGACGACTAGCAAGGTACTCTCCTAATGTCGGCCATAAGCAGAAGGAAGGAGATCCTCATGATCTCCCACTTTTATATGAAGTATTCACGTGAATGAAATGTTATACACAGTTGGTCAGTTTCTTGGTCACTGGTTTCTCGTTGCCTCTCTTGCGAGATGTCCATCCATGCTTATCAATAAGTTTGCATTCCAATGCTACGTTCACCAAAACACGTATCTGATTCTCCAGGAAAATGCAGCTAATATGAAGGCTTTAGCTGACAGGTAAATTCACTAACAGAGAAACTTGTTTTTTAACAAAACCAGGACAAGGACATAACAAGATGGATAGATGATGGCAGAGCAGTGGACGTGGTCTACCTTTAGTTGAGTAAGGCATTTGACACAGCACCCTCAAAGCTAAGTTGAGGGAGTGTGGTCTGGATGATCGGGTAGTGAGGTGGACTGCGAACTGGCTGAAGGGAAGAAGCCAGAGAGTCGTGGTCAGTGGGGCGGAGTCCAGTTGGAGGCCTGTATCTAGTGGAGTGCCCCAAGGGTCAGTACTGGGGCCTATATTATTCAATATATTCATCAATGATTTGGATGAGGGAACAGAGTGTACTATCAGCAGATTTGCTGATGACACCAAGCTGGGAGGAGCGGCTGACACGCCAGAAGGCTGTGCTGCCATCCAGAGACCTGGACAGGCTGGAGAGTTGGGCAGGGAAAAATTTAATGGAATACAACACGGGAAAGTGTAGAGTATTGCATCTGGGTAGGAACAACCCCAGGTTCTAGTATAAGTTGGGGAATGATCCATTAGAGAGCAGTGTAGGGGAAAGGGACCTGGGGGTCCTGGTGGACAGCAGGATGACCATGAGCCAGCACTGGGCCCTTGTGGCCAGGAAGGCCAATGGCATCCTGGGGTTTATCAGAAGGGGGATGGTTAGTAGGTTGAGAGAGGTTCTCCTTCCCCTCTACTCAGCCCTGGTGAGACCACATCTGGAATATTGTGTCCAGTTCTAGGCCCTTCAGTTCAAGAAGGACAGGGAAGTGCTGGAGAGAGTCCAGCGTAGGGCAACAAAGATGATTAAGGGAGTGGAGCATCTCCCGTGTGAGGAAAGGCTGAGGGAGCTGGGGCTCTTTAGCTTGGAGAAGAGGAGACAGAGGGGCGACCTCATTAATGTTTACAGATACATAAAGGGTGAGTGTCACGAAGATGGAGCCAGGCTCTTCATGATAACAACCAATGATAGGACAAGCGGTAATGCGTGCAAACTGGAACACAGGAGGTTCCACTTAAATTTGAGAAGAAATTTCTTCACAGTGAGGGTGACAGAACACTGGAATAGGCTGCCCAGGGAGGCTGTGGAGTCTCCTACTCTGGAGGCATTCAAGACCTGCATGGACACCTTCCTGTGTAACCTCATGTAGGTGTTCCTGTTAAGTCAGGGGGATTGGACTAGATGATCTTTCGAGGTCCCTTCCAAGCCCTAACATTCTGTGATTCTGTGACTCTGTGATTAAATGATTCTGTGAATCTGTGATTTCACTTGAAGCCAGGATGGTGCAGAGTCAAGGCTTGGCCTAGATAGTCCTCGTGGGCTCCTTCCATCGATGGATATTCTATGATTATGAGATTGCCATTTATAGGCAGAGGATAACAAGCCAACATAAAGCACCTCACAAGGTGCAGTGAGCCACTTTTAACCCTGGGCCAGCCTTCATCTGGACACGAGGGCGGCTGTGCTGTGGGTCGAAGGGCCGGGTGGTGGGCGGGTGTGCCTGTGACACGCTCTGGCACCTGAGACATCCGAAGAGACGAGTCCCCACAGGATGGTTATCAGGGGCGCCAGCATCAGCACTGCCCCAGTCTGGCCTGGGTCAGCGGTGAGTGCGCAGGCGGGGTGAGGCCGGGCTGGACGGGGCTGGGGCAGAAACGCCCCAGATTCTCACCCTGCATGGAGAGACTGGCCACTTGCGGGAGCACCATCGACAGGACACGGAGCTGGATAAGGAGACGCACGAGCGAATGCAGCAGTGTGAGGAGATGCTGAACTGGGAGATGGCTCGGCTGTGGAAGCAGATAGAGCAGAGGGACCAGGAGCTGAAGAACCAGGATCTGAGAAACCAAGAGCAGAGCACCTCTGCCTGGGCATCCCTGTTTCTCACTGCCTTGCAGCACTGGCAGTTCTGGGCATCAAGGATGCACCCAAGGATTATTATCTTTGCAAGGCGTCAGTGAAGTCCTGTTTTTCGTACGATAAGTTACACAGAGTTAAGCAAGGCTAGGCGATACTGATGTGGGTTAAAGGGTTAGCTCTTTAAGTGTCTTTAGTGATACGGGATAGGGTTAGTTCCTTAAGTGTCAAGTGTTAGTTTTTAAGTGTTAATTAGTTAATCGTCAATTCCCCGTATCAGGGTGGCCGGCGGGCCAGCCTGTGACACGTTCTGGCGACTGTGACGTCACAGGGGACGAGTCCCCACGGGGCGGTTATCAGGGGCGCCGGCAGCAGCGCTGCCCCAGTCCGGCCTGGGCCAGCGGTGAGTGCGCAGGCGGGGGGAGGCCGGGCTGGACGGGGCCGAGGCAGCCCTTGCTGCCTCCCAGCTGCCTCGGCCCCGCTCCTGCCTGCCCCCAGCTCCCTGCAGCCCCCGGCTCCGTTTCCCCTGCTGCCAGCTCCCTGCCTCCCACTCAGCCCCACTGAGACCCTTCTCTCTCTTCTCCTGCAGGCCATGGCTTTCATGGACATTTTCATCGGGCTTTTGCAAATTCTAATCCAAAATGTGCAGCTGGTCGGCGAGAAGCTGGTTGAGAAGACGCGCGAGCACATGCAGCAGTGTGAGGAGATGCTGAACCGCAAAATGACTCGGCTGTGGCAGGACATAGAGCAGATGGACCATGAGCAGAGGAACCAGGAGCAGAGTGTCTCTGCCTGGGCATCCCTGTCCCTCGCTCCCTTGCAGCACTGGCAGTTCTGGGCTCTTGCTGGAGGCCTGGTGCTGCTCTTTGGGCTCTGCTGCTGGCTCAGGAAAAGGAGCCATCAGCCAGCCAGCAGCAGCAAGCGTGGCAGCTGTGGAAGCCTGGAAGAGGAAGCGGAAGAAGACAGCTTTCCGTGGGAGTACCCCTTGTGGCCACTGGCAAACAGGGAAGAAACATGCCACGTGGTGGAATACCTGGTGAATGAGCTTCTCTGTGTCTGCCGAGTCCTCTCTGGCAATGAGTTCATGCCGCGCCTGCAGCCCGCTTTCGGGCTGGATGGCTTCCTGGAAAGCCAGAGTGCTCTTGGAGAAGACTTTGTCTATCGCCTGCTTGTGCCCCTGAAGCCGCCCCCCGGGCACTCCTTCCATCTGGAGCTGGTCCCCGAAGCCGAGATGCTGCTGAGATACTACCGTCTGCGTGTGGAACTGGAGTGCATGTGCATAAGGGAGCGGAAGCTGGGAGACATGCTCTGCTTCCTCCACCACCCTGAGGCCGAGCTGATGGACCATCAGGAAGCCAGCCTCCTGCAGACCCTCTGCACCGGCCCATACCTTGACATTGAGAAAACCACCTTCTGGCTCCAGGAGCTGATGACAGCAGCCGGCGTTGCCGTGCTTCAGTCAACCACGTGCAAGCTCACGGTGCTGCCATCGCCACGCTTCTGCAGGCTCAGGGTGACCACTGCCTGTGAGACATCCCTCTTCATTGAGCTGGTCTTGGCGGTGCAGCAGGGCAACTCATACGGATTTGTGACCATGGAGTAGGCAGAGGTCAGTGTCGGCAGCCGTGAGGTGGCTGAAGAGGCTGCTGCAGGAGACAGAAAGCAAAGGGAAAGCAAGAGCAGCAACGTCATCCCCCAGACCCCGTGCGACAGTTCCAATAAATGTTTCATTGCCAGTGAGTGTACGTGCAACGGTTTGTAGAGGAACGTGGGCACAGGGTGCTGGCAGCTCAGCAGCCCCAGAGTTGGGGAGCATTGTGCGGAAGACCTGATGCGGTGGACTCTGCTTTCATTGAGTCTGTAGCCAAGGCTCCCTCACTTGTCTGCGCTCCTCCGTTGGGGCAAGGAGAATAACTCATCCCCTCCACAACTCTGTACATTGCTTGTTGCCCTGTGGTGTGACGGGCTCAGGTGGGAAAGCAGCTTCCCCCAAACAGCACTCCCTTCTTTGTGCCTGGAGCTGGATACACAATCCCTTGCCATGTAGTGGCAACCAGAGTCCAACTGCCTTGGACCACAGGGGTCCAGAGCTTTCCAGAGTGAAGAGCTGTGTCCCCTGGGGCAGTACCAGCCTGCACGTGATCTCCACAGCCAAAGTAGACGTCGGAGAATGGAATATGATGCAGCTGAACAGGCCGTTGCAAGGAGGGCTGCAGTACAGGCTGCTTTACCACCTGGACAGTGAAAGCCCACCCTCTTTGAGAGACTCCAAACCCTCCGGGAGCTTTACCCTGTGCAAAGATTTCAACCGAGCACTTGTTTAACACACAAACGCTGCATCTGTGAGCGTCTGTGTATCAGTTTGATGGAGAACACAGTTATAAGGTCCTGACAGCTCAGCTGCCCCCAGGTTGTTGAGCTTTTTGCAGAGGAGCTTATGCAGAGGGCTCTGGTTTCAGTGATTCTCTGGGCTTCGATGATTCTCGGCTTTCACGGCTTAATCCCAGTGGGCAGCTAGACGTCACAGAGCTGCTCAGTCACTCTCCCCCGTGTGGCAGGGTGGGGAGAATCTGAAAGCTAAGGAGGGTAAAATTGTGGGCTGATCTAAGACACTTTAGTAGGTAAAGCAAGAGCTACACGTCCAAGGAAAGCAAAGTAAACAGTTCATTCACCACTCCTTTGGTCTGCTGAGCAGACACATCTTTTTGGTAAGCGTTCTGCCCCTCGGGGCCTTGGGATGGAACCAGTGAGGCTGCAACTCAAACGTCGTGTTCAGTTTTGGGCCCCTCACTACAGGAAAGACACTGAGGTGCCAGAGGGTGTCCAAGAAGAGCAGAGAAGCTGGTGAAGGGTCTGGAGCAAAAGTCTTCTGAGGGAATTGGGGTTGTATAAATCTGGAGAACGGGAGGCTGAGGTGAGACCGTATGGTTATCTACACCTACCTGACAAGAGATTGTGGAGAGACGGTTGTTGGTCTCTTTTCTCAGGTAACAAAAGACAGGACAAGAGGAAATGGCCTTAGGTTGCGTCAGGGCAGGATTAGCTTGGATATTAGGAAAACTTTCTCCATTGAAAGGGTTCTCAACCATTGGAACAAGCTCCCCGGGGAAGTGCTTGAGGCACCATGACTGGAGCTATGTAAAAAAATGTGTAGATGGTGCGGGTAGTGCCATCGTTTAGTGGTGGAGTTGGCAGTGTGAGATTTGCAGTTGGAGACAATGATCGTTAGGTTCTTTCCCAACTTAAATGATTCTGTGAATCTGTGATTTCACTTGAAGCCGGCCTGGTGCAGAGTCAGGGCTTGGCCTAGATAGTCCTCGTGGGCCCCTTCCAACCAGGGATATTCTATGATTATGGGATTGCCATTGGCAGGCAGAGGATAATAACCCAACATAAAGCACCACACAAGGTGCTGTGAAGAACATGAACTCTGGCCCAGCCGTCACCGGGACAGCAGGTCAGCTGCGCTGTGGGCCGAAGGGGCGGGTTGAGGCACGGAATGGCCTTACAACCCTTGAAGTTATGAGGAAGGTGTGCATTTCTGTACGACGCCGGACACACTGGGAATCATTTCGCCTAATACGTGTGTAAAATTACAGTAGCTGTGAACTTGGTTAAAAGCAGTAAAGTGTTACATATTCATGAAAGTTTTAGGAACGCCTGTACATATTCATAACCTGTCCCCGAGAAGGTGGTTCTTATTACAATGAGTTCCGGGAGACCATTTCCATAGTCTCCACCTCTGGCTCCTCCTGGTTGCAGCTGCGCAGTGATCGTGAACCCGGGTCCTCTTTCTCTGTACACGGTCACCTTTGGTCCAGTGTGATGAGTTGGTTAGGTCTCAGGCTGCTGAGCTGGTTAAAACGGGCGTATCTCCTGTCCTGTGCCCAAGTTTCTGTAATCTAGTTCACCCAAGGATGCATCAAGGATGCACCCAAGGATTATTATCTTTGCAAGGCGTCAGTGAAGTCCTGTTTTTCGTACGATAAGTTACACAGAGTTAAGCAAGGCTAGGCGATACTGATGTGGGTTAAAGGGTTAGCTCTTTAAGTGTCGTGATACGGGGTAGGGTTAGTTCCTTAAGTGTCAAGTGTTAGTTTTTAAGTGTTAATTAGTTGATCGTCAATTCCCCGTATCAGGGTGGCCAGCAGGCCAGCCTGTGACACGCTCTGGCGACTGTGACATCACAGGGGACGAGTCCCCTCGGGGCGGTTATCAGGGGCGCCGGCAGCAGCGCTGCCCCAGTCCGGCCTGGGACATCGGTGAGTGCGCAGGCGGGGGGAGGCAGGGCTGGACGGGGCCGGGGCAGAAACGCAGCCCCCGGGGGTGGGTTCTGGCCCTGCATGGAGGGCCCGGTGGCTCGCGGGAGCACCTTGGGCAGGGCACGGAGCTGCCTCCCAGCTGCCTCGGCCCCGCTCCTGCCTGCCCCCAGCTCCCTGCGGCCCCCGGCTCCGTTTCCCCTGCTGCCAGCTCCCTGCCTCCCACTCAGCCCCACTGAGACCCTTCTCTCTCTTCTCCTGCAGGCCATGGCTTTCATGGACATTTTCATCGGGCTTTTGCAAATTCTAATCCAAAATGTGCAGCTGGTCGGCGAGAAGCTGGTTGAGAAGACGCGCGAGCACATGCAGCAGTGTGAGGAGATGCTGAACCGCAAAATGACTCGGCTGTGGCAGGACATAGAGCAGATGGACCATGAGCAGAGGAACCAGGAGCAGAGTGTCTCTGCCTGGGCATCCCTGTCCCTCGCTCCCTTGCAGCACTGGCAGTTCTGGGCTCTTGCTGGAGGCCTGGTGCTGCTCTTTGGGCTCTGCTGCTGGCTCAGGAAAAGGAGCCATCAGCCAGCCAGCAGCAGCAAGCGTGGCAGCTGTGGAAGCCTGGAAGAGGAAGCGGAAGAAGACAGCTTTCCGTGGGAGTACCCCTTGTGGCCACTGGCAAACAGGGAAGAAACATGCCACGTGGTGGAATACCTGGTGAATGAGCTTCTCTGTGTCTGCCGAGTCCTCTCTGGCAATGAGTTCATGCCGCGCCTGCAGCCCGCTTTCGGGCTGGATGGCTTCCTGGAAAGCCAGAGTGCTCTTGGAGAAGACTTTGTCTATCGCCTGCTTGTGCCCCTGAAGCCGCCCCCCGGGCACTCCTTCCATCTGGAGCTGGTCCCCGAAGCCGAGATGCTGCTGAGATACTACCGTCTGCGTGTGGAACTGGAGTGCATGTGCATAAGGGAGCGGAAGCTGGGAGACATGCTCTGCTTCCTCCACCACCCTGAGGCCGAGCTGATGGACCATCAGGAAGCCAGCCTCCTGCAGACCCTCTGCAC
This sequence comes from Streptopelia decaocto, assembly GCF_964273445.1. Taxonomy (NCBI): domain Eukaryota; kingdom Metazoa; phylum Chordata; class Aves; order Columbiformes; family Columbidae; genus Streptopelia; species Streptopelia decaocto. The sequence continues at coordinate 35,445 of NW_028116068.1, forward strand.
CGGCCCATACCTTGACATTGAGAAAACCACCTTCTGGCTCCAGGAGCTGATGACAGCAGCCGGCGTTGCCGTGCTTCAGTCAACCACGTGCAAGCTCACGGTGCTGCCATCGCCACGCTTCTGCAGGCTCAGGGTGACCACTGCCTGTGAGACATCCCTCTTCATTGAGCTGGTCTTGGCGGTGCAGCAGGGCAACTCATACGGATTTGTGACCATGGAGTAGGCAGAGGTCAGTGTCGGCAGCCGTGAGGTGGCTGAAGAGGCTGCTGCAGGAGACAGAAAGCAAAGGGAAAGCAAGAGCAGCAACGTCATCCCCCAGACCCCGTGCGACAGTTCCAATAAATGTTTCATTGCCAGTGAGTGTACGTGCAACGGTTTGTAGAGGAACGTGGGCACAAGGTGCTGGTAGCTCAGCAGCCCCAGAGTTGGGGAGCATTGTGCGGAAGACCTGATGCGGTGGACTCTGCTTTCATTGAGTCTGTAGCCAAGGCTCCCTCACTTGTCTGCGCTCCTCCGTTGGGGCAAGGAGAATAACTCATCCCCTCCACAACTCTGTACATTGCTTGTTGCCCTGTGGTGTGACGGGCTCAGGTGGGAAAGCAGCTTCCCCCAAACAGCACTCCCTTCTTTGTGCCTGGAGCTGGATACACAATCCCTTGCCATGTAGTGGCAACCAGAGTCCAACTGCCTTGGACCACAGGGGTCCAGAGCTTTCCAGAGTGAAGAGCTGTGTCCCCTGGGGCAGTACCAGCCTGCACGTGATCTCCACAGCCAAAGTAGACGTCGGAGAATGGAATATGATGCAGCTGAACAGGCCGTTGCAAGGAGGGCTGCAGTACAGGCTGCTTTACCACCTGGACAGTGAAAGCCCACCCTCTTTGAGAGACTCCAAACCCTCCGGGAGCTTTACCCTGTGCAAAGATTTCAACCGAGCACTTGTTTAACACACAAACGCTGCATCTGTGAGCGTCTGTGTATCAGTTTGATGGAGAACACAGTTATAAGGTCCTGACAGCTCAGCTGCCCCCAGGTTGTTGAGCTTTTTGCAGAGGAGCTTATGCAGAGGGCTCTGGTTTCAGTGATTCTCTGGGCTTCGATGATTCTCGGCTTTCACGGCTTAATCCCAGTGGGCAGCTAGACGTCACAGAGCTGCTCAGTCACTCTCCCCCGTGTGGCAGGGTGGGGAGAATCTGAAAGCTAAGGAGGGTAAAATTGTGGGCTGATCTAAGACACTTTAGTAGGTAAAGCAAGAGCTACACGTCCAAGGAAAGCAAAGTAAACAGTTCATTCACCACTCCTTTGGTCTGCTGAGCAGACACATCTTTTTGGTAAGCGTTCTGCCCCTCGGGGCCTTGGGATGGAACCAGTGAGGCTGCAACTCAAACGTCGTGTTCAGTTTTGGGCCCCTCACTACAGGAAAGACACTGAGGTGCCAGAGGGTGTCCAAGAAGAGCAGAGAAGCTGGTGAAGGGTCTGGAGCAAAAGTCTTCTGAGGGAATTGGGGTTGTATAAATCTGGAGAACGGGAGGCTGAGGTGAGACCGTATGGTTATCTACACCTACCTGACAAGAGATTGTGGAGAGACGGTTGTTGGTCTCTTTTCTCAGGTAACAAAAGACAGGACAAGAGGAAATGGCCTTAGGTTGCGTCAGGGCAGGATTAGCTTGGATATTAGGAAAACTTTCTCCATTGAAAGGGTTCTCAACCATTGGAACAAGCTCCCCGGGGAAGTGCTTGAGGCACCATGACTGGAGCTATGTAAAAAAATGTGTAGATGGTGCGGGTAGTGCCATCGTTTAGTGGTGGAGTTGGCAGTGTGAGATTTGCAGTTGGAGACAATGATCGTTAGGTTCTTTCCCAACTTAAATGATTCTGTGAATCTGTGATTTCACTTGAAGCCGGCCTGGTGCAGAGTCAGGGCTTGGCCTAGATAGTCCTCGTGGGCCCCTTCCAACCAGGGATATTCTATGATTATGGGATTGCCATTGGCAGGCAGAGGATAATAACCCAACATAAAGCACCACACAAGGTGCTGTGAAGAACATGAACTCTGGCCCAGCCGTCACCGGGACAGCAGGTCAGCTGCGCTGTGGGCCGAAGGGGCGGGTTGAGGCACGGAATGGCCTTACAACCCTTGAAGTTATGAGGAAGGTGTGCATTTCTGTACGACGCCGGACACACTGGGAATCATTTCGCCTAATACGTGTGTAAAATTACAGTAGCTGTGAACTTGGTTAAAAGCAGTAAAGTGTTACATATTCATGAAAGTTTTAGGAACGCCTGTACATATTCATAACCTGTCCCCGAGAAGGTGGTTCTTATTACAATGAGTTCCGGGAGACCATTTCCATAGTCTCCACCTCTGGCTCCTCCTGGTTGCAGCTGCGCAGTGATCGTGAACCCGGGTCCTCTTTCTCTGTACACGGTCACCTTTGGTCCAGTGTGATGAGTTGGTTAGGTCTCAGGCTGCTGAGCTGGTTAAAACGGGCGTATCTCCTGTCCTGTGCCCAAGTTTCTGTAATCTAGTTCACCCAAGGATGCATCAAGGATGCACCCAAGGATTATTATCTTTGCAAGGCGTCAGTGAAGTCCTGTTTTTCGTACGATAAGTTACACAGAGTTAAGCAAGGCTAGGCGATACTGATGTGGGTTAAAGGGTTAGCTCTTTAAGTGTCGTGATACGGGGTAGGGTTAGTTCCTTAAGTGTCAAGTGTTAGTTTTTAAGTGTTAATTAGTTGATCGTCAATTCCCCGTATCAGGGTGGCCAGCGGGCCAGCCTGTGACACGCTCTGGCGACTGTGACATCACAGGGGACGAGTCCCCTCGGGGCGGTTATCAGGGGCGCCGGCAGCAGCGCTGCCCCAGTCCGGCCTGGGACATCGGTGAGTGCGCAGGCGGGGGGAGGCAGGGCTGGACGGGGCCGGGGCAGAAACGCAGCCCCCGGGGGTGGGTTCTGGCCCTGCATGGAGGGCCCGGTGGCTCGCGGGAGCACCTTGGGCAGGGCACGGAGCTGCCTCCCAGCTGCCTCGGCCCCGCTCCTGCCTGCCCCCAGCTCCCTGCGGCCCCCGGCTCCGTTTCCCCTGCTGCCAGCTCCCTGCCTCCCACTCAGCCCCACTGAGACCCTTCTCTCTCTTCTCCTGCAGGCCATGGCTTTCATGGACATTTTCATCGGGCTTTTGCAAATTCTAATCCAAAATGTGCAGCTGGTCGGCGAGAAGCTGGTTGAGAAGACGCGCGAGCACATGCAGCAGTGTGAGGAGATGCTGAACCGCAAAATGACTCGGCTGTGGCAGGACATAGAGCAGATGGACCATGAGCAGAGGAACCAGGAGCAGAGTGTCTCTGCCTGGGCATCCCTGTCCCTCGCTCCCTTGCAGCACTGGCAGTTCTGGGCTCTTGCTGGAGGCCTGGTGCTGCTCTTTGGGCTCTGCTGCTGGCTCAGGAAAAGGAGCCATCAGCCAGCCAGCAGCAGCAAGCGTGGCAGCTGTGGAAGCCTGGAAGAGGAAGCGGAAGAAGACAGCTTTCCGTGGGAGTACCCCTTGTGGCCACTGGCAAACAGGGAAGAAACATGCCACGTGGTGGAATACCTGGTGAATGAGCTTCTCTGTGTCTGCCGAGTCCTCTCTGGCAATGAGTTCATGCCGCGCCTGCAGCCCGCTTTCGGGCTGGATGGCTTCCTGGAAAGCCAGAGTGCTCTTGGAGAAGACTTTGTCTATCGCCTGGTTGTGCCCCTGAAGCCGCCCCCCGGGCACTCCTTCCATCTGGAGCTGGTCCCCGAAGCCGAGATGCTGCTGAGATACTACCGTCTGCGTGTGGAACTGGAGTGCATGTGCATAAGGGAGCGGAAGCTGGGAGACATGCTCTGCTTCCTCCACCACCCTGAGGCCGAGCTGATGGACCATCAGGAAGCCAGCCTCCTGCAGACCCTCTGCACCGGCCCATACCTTGACATTGAGAAAACCACCTTCTGGCTCCAGGAGCTGATGACAGCAGCCGGCGTTGCCGTGCTTCAGTCAACCACGTGCAAGCTCACGGTGCTGCCATCGCCACGCTTCTGCAAGCTCAGGGTGACCACTGCCTGTGAGACATCCCTCTTCATTGAGCTGGTCTTGGCGGTGCAGCAGGGCAACTCATACGGATTTGTGACCATGGAGTAGGCAGAGGTCAGTGTCGGCAGCCGTGAGGTGGCTGAAGAGGCTGCTGCGGGAGACAGAAAGCAAAGGGAAAGCAAGAGCAGCAACGTCATCCCCCAGACCCCGTGCGACAGTTCCAATAAATGTTTCATTGCCAGTGAGTGTACGTGCAACGGTTTGTAGAGGAACGTGGGCACAAGGTGCTGGTAGCTCAGCAGCCCCAGAGTTGGGGAGCATTGTGCGGAAGACCTGATGCGGTGGACTCTGCTTTCATTGAGTCTGTAGCCAAGGCTCCCTCACTTGTCTGCGCTCCTCCGTTGGGGCAAGGAGAATAACTCATCCCCTCCACAACTCTGTACATTGCTTGTTGCCCTGTGGTGTGACGGGCTCAGGTGGGAAAGCAGCTTCCCCCAAACAGCACTCCCTTCTTTGTGCCTGGAGCTGGATACACAATCCCTTGCCATGTAGTGGCAACCAGAGTCCAACTGCCTTGGACCACAGGGGTCCAGAGCTTTCCAGAGTGAAGAGCTGTGTCCCCTGGGGCAGTACCAGCCTGCACGTGATCTCCACAGCCAAAGTAGACGTCGGAGAATGGAATATGATGAACAGGCCGTTGCAAGGAGGGCTGCAGTACAGGCTGCTTTACCACCTGGACAGTGAAAGCCCACCCTCTTTGAGAGACTCCAAACCCTCCGGGAGCTTTACCCTGTGCAAAGATTTCAACCGAGCACTTGTTTAACACACAAACGCTGCATCTGTGAGCGTCTGTGTATCAGTTTGATGGAGAACACAGTTATAAGGTCCTGACAGCTCAGCTGCCCCCAGGTTGTTGAGCTTTTTGCAGAGGAGCTTATGCAGAGGGCTCTGGTTTCAGTGATTCTCTGGGCTTCGATGATTCTCGGCTTTCACGGCTTAATCCCAGTGGGCAGCTAGACATCACAGAGCTGCTCAGTCACTCTCCCCCGTGTGGCAGGGTGGGGAGAATCTGAAAGCTAAGGAGGGTAAAATTGTGGGCTGATCTAAGACACTTTAGTAGGTAAAGCAAGAGCTACACGTCCAAGGAAAGCAAAGTAAACAGTTCATTCACCACTCCTTTGGTCTGCTGAGCAGACACATCTTTTTGGTAAGCGTTCTGCCCCTCGGGGCCTTGGGATGGAACCAGTGAGGCTGCAACTCAAACGTCGTGTTCAGTTTTGGGCCCCTCACTACAGGAAAGACACTGAGGTGCCAGAGGGTGTCCAAGAAGAGCAGAGAAGCTGGTGAAGGGTCTGGAGCAAAAGTCTTCTGAGGGAATTGGGGTTGTATAAATCTGGAGAACGGGAGGCTGAGGTGAGACCGTATGGTTATCTACACCTACCTGACAAGAGATTGTGGAGAGACGGTTGTTGGTCTCTTTTCTCAGGTAACAAAAGACAGGACAAGAGGAAATGGCCTTAGGTTGCGTCAGGGCAGGATTAGCTTGGATATTAGGAAAACTTTCTCCATTGAAAGGGTTCTCAACCATTGGAACAAGCTCCCCGGGGAAGTGCTTGAGGCACCATGACTGGAGCTATGTAAAAAAATGTGTAGATGGTGCGGGTAGTGCCATCGTTTAGTGGTGGAGTTGGCAGTGTGAGATTTGCAGTTGGAGACAATGATCGTTAGGTTCTTTC
>NW_028116067.1:0-30332 GCF_964273445.1 Streptopelia decaocto
AATACTGTTTTCAATCTAGAAATAGCTGTAGCAGAACCTTTTGAGTAAATATGTAGTAAAGCTGATGCTTTTCCTGGAAGTATCCAGACGTATGTGGTTCACAGTACTTAGTTTCTTGTCATACAGAAACTGCTCCCTTGGAGGCTGAGGAGGGATGTAGTAATTATGACTTAGCAGAGGCTTGTTCGGGCAAATTTTTTTTTAAATAAAAATACTTGGAGAATATGAACTAAAATACTTTCCTAAGAGTGAGATCTACCTTGAAGCACTGACAATTATATTCAACTCTGAAATAGTATCATACAGTTGTTTTAGTTTCTCTGTGTCTCTAGTTTCTTTTAACTTCTTAGTAGAAACCTGTTTCAGAGAACAGCTCTTTCACTTTCAGAAAACTTATGTAAAAAGCAGATTGTGTAATGTTTAATATTTCTTTGGAATGGCACCTTGATCTGTCGACTGAGGTCCCCAGCACCATAGATGACATGAGATGAGAAAGGTGTAGAGGGAGCAAGGTAGGTGCAGTGCCGTGCTCCCCTTGGCATGCTTTTTGCAGACCCAATGTCCCCGAAGCTGTGGCTTTGTGGCTTTTAGAACCTTAACCCTAATAGCAGCCAGGAACTTGGGCTCAGTCTCATCCAGGGCAGTGATGATTAGGTAAGCATCAGTCTCAGTTGAATTCAGTTACCTAAAGCATTGATGCTTACCTAAAAGCAGAAAAGCTAGGCTAAGTGAATGACTCAAATAAATTTACGTATTTCTTTAGTAATAGGTGAATATTTAAAAGCTGGTGATAAATCCACTAAGCACTTTTAATTTAATTTTAGCAAGTGATCTACAGTTTATTCCATGAATGAGTGAAAAAAATATACAAATGAAAAAGTACTGTCTGCACGAGTAGTGTGTGATCGATATGCAGCTGCATTCCCTTACTTGGCATGACAAATTGTCCAATGCTTAAAACCTTGCTAGGTTGTTTTTGTGTGTGAGAGAGAAAATTGCCACTGTCAGGAGGTTTTAGGGCACTTTGCTTTGTGAAGACCATACGTAATTTTGTTTCCTTTATGTATTAGGAATAAAAGGATTGATAGAAATCTGTCTGGTTTGTCATCACTTTAGTCTGAACTAGGTGACTTCCATCTAAAATGTCTGTGGTTCTATGATGATTCTATTGTAATTCAATGATAATGCACAATTTTGCTCAAATAATAATTTACACCTTTGTAGACCATGGAAAATATATTTTGAAGGAGGATGGTGTGGCTTAAAAATTCCCTCAATTTGATTATGTGGCTTAAAAAAATAAGATTAGAAACTGAGAGCAGCTGATCATTGAAGAATAATCTCATTACTTTTCAATGTTTGTATTAAGTGGTAAGGAATGAAATAATAGATCAGCCAACAGGATTGGTGGATGAAGTGGAAAACTGGAGTGGGGTACTGGAAGCCTTTGATAACATTTAATTATTTATTTTTCCATCTGGAGACATCCTCTACTTTTAGTTTTTCATAAAGATTTCACTTTCTAAGCATGTTTTAGAAACCAAGCTATTACTTTTCAAACTCTACCAGACATTAATATTTACAAGAGAACTACCTGTGGAAACAAACAAATAAACACATGAATGTTTTCTTGATGTTTATAATACAAAAGTGTAAAGTTAGCCTCACATTTAGATTTGCTAACATTTTTGTCAAACTTTATGTGACTGATCTATTGATCAATTCTCTTCACAATCCCTTAGCACCTTTTTTTTTTTTTTTCCTTAATTTGGAATAGTAATATTTACCTAAATTTCAGACAGGTTGCATATGTACATACATGAAGAGAGTCACTATAGGTCCCCTAAGGAAGGTTGAGTGCTTTTTTTTTTTTTTTTCTGTCAGTTGCTTGTGTCAGGTTGAATAGCTGAAGAAGAGTAAAATGGGTACAAAAACTATGTTACACACTTTAGTATGGTGAAGATTCCTATCTTGTGAGAGCTGCAGCTTCCCTTCATATGGTTCAGAACTAAATCATAGACACTTTGCATCTTTCCCTGTGACTTGGACCTCAGGTCACATAAAATGGGGCCAGAGAAGTCAGTTATGCCTTCAGCAGGAAAACTAATCACCTCATGGTCTGTGAATGGCGTATAAATAAATAGACCGGAAATCAGGGTGAGATATTCCCAACAAAGGAAACTGAGTGACTCTTCATGCTGCTGCAATAAACTGTCTGTCTTTGCTTGAGCTCAGCGGCACAGAGAATGGATAACACTTTATGAATGAACAATCAAGTCTGCAGGAGACTATTCTTTGCATTAATCCTCAGGTTCAGCAAGATATTTCCTGGTGTTTGTTCAGTGATCTCTAGAGCTAAGGGAGAAATGCAATGTAATAGTTGCAATAATGGATTTTAGGATATAGTACACTGATTGTTATCTCTGTAGTACTAAAGTGGTTGCCATGAAAATAAATGATTGTTCAAGTCGGAGACAGTTCTTGTTCTTTTAGGGGTTATTTAGAAGAAATACCAGTGTCAAAATGCCAGATGAGGATTTCATGCAGCAAAAGTGGGATCGTGGGCTGTTTCTGTCTTAGTTATCTGACTATTTATACAGTAGCCATATACCAATACCTGGTCCCTCCCTTCTTCCTTCCAGGTTAAATCCTAAAAAATGCCTGGTGCTTTAAAGAAAATCCATACTTAAACAGCTTTTGGTGGGCATCTTGTAGTTTATTGAGACTTTTTCAACTGTACTGGTTTAGCATTAGTGCTACTATGGATATTTTCTTTCAGTTCTGTGCTGTACCCTGTTGACTCCAATGTATTTAAGCAGTATTATGTATTTAAGCATTATTATTACATCTCCAGAAGGGAGATGTAATAATAATGAAGTTTTCTACAAAACCTGCTGCAGCTCATATTGACTAATGTACTATATACCAGTGTTTTCTGCAGCAATCTGTTTACAGTTAAAGTTTGCTTTTTCCAGTTCCTTCTGTTGCATCACTGTCAATAAAGCTGAAGTATGTTCTGCATTTTCATATGCTTGTAAAGCCATATTGTCTTCAGTGAGTTTATGTAATTTTGTGTGTTTAAAGTAGTTTTGTAACAGTTTTCTTGGTTACCACAGGAATGAATATGCTTTCCTTCTTAGATACTGCCTAGATTTGGATTACAGATGTCATCAGAAATTGTGTTATCTTTTTGGTATGTTGTGTTATTCTAAACATATTTTAAAATAGTTTAATAAAGCCCTGGAGCTTGTTAAAGCAAGGATTTTTTATCAGGAACAGGTTTTTAAAGCTCGTTAGTTACGATGTATTTGTTACTTCTACACTTGGTCATTTTTGCCCTACTGAAGCCGTAGCTCTGCAGCACAAGAATTGCCAGCCAGTTACCCTGTCTGTGTCTTCATTTTGTTTCTTAAGTGAGTTGATTTTATTGAACTTTGAGAAGGAACATATGTGTTGTATAAAAAGCTGTCTTTTCTCCATTAGTATTTTTTTGCCAAACATAGCAAAATCCTTTCCTATTGCTGGGACCTCTGGATGCTGCCATGCAATTTTTGAATTAGAATAGCTTAATCTTCAGTGTCTTTGATGCTTTAATAGTGAGTTAACACAATCTGTAGAATTAAGTTGTTCTAAACAAGGCCCTGTGTAATGAAACAGCATAGATAAAATAGGTGTAGCTCATTCTCAGTGACTTGGCAGCCAGTCGGTGTCTGGGAAAGCTTAATACTTGAGCTTGTGTTAATATGCCAAGTAAGACCTCAGCTGTCTTCATGTGATCAGATGAATTCATTGTTTTTGAGCACTTGCAGTTCAAAAGTAAGGAAATGCAAGAGATTAGTTGTTTTTAGATCCCAGGTGGTGAATGGTTTACAGAAGCTTGGTGCTGTACCTGAATGAATAAAGTCCAATTGGTCTGAACTGTCTCTTCTTGACCTCTCATCTTTCTATGGTTCCTTAGGTGCAAGACTTCATTGTATTTCTATCTCCTGGGATTCAGAGCCCTAAGACTTACATTACTCTGTGTTGTAGAGTTGCTATGGTGCCTTTGTTATTTCAAGCCATATTCAGCCTTCTGATCTGTGAAAGGTGCTGAAGGCTTTCAGCCAGAGGTATATCAGGAAACAAAATGGCACAAAAAGAAGTGATATGAAAGGAGGTCATAAAGCATGTCTAGTTGTCTGGTTATGGCAAATATGAAATGATCTTACTTCTTGGACAGGAAAGAGTTATTCAGTTCTTTGTCTGAGCTCCCTGTCATGCCCTTGCTATACTTGTGTATACTTGTGTATTTGGGAAGTCCTTTCTCATGTACTTCCTTACCATGGAGGGACAAACTGATGTAACTGTCGAATAAGCAGCTATATTCATTTGAATAGTTAGAAGTTAAATTTTCAACCTGTTTCTGTGTAAATATAATTGGGAAAGGGGTCTAATCCTGCAGATGCTTGAGCATGACTAGCTATACTCACCTGAGTATTGTATTACAACTGATGGAGTTTTCTTCTGAGTTATTTGCAAGTCAGAGGGCTTAGAGATTTGAGTGGAATCCTGGTTTTAATTCTCAAGTCAGCTTTGAAGACTGGGATTCAAATGATGCTGAAGTTAACTCTAAAAAATGAGTCCTTATATCACAGATTCACAGAATGAAAGCATAAAAACTATTTTAACCTACAAATTTCAAAATGTTAATGATGTAATATGCAAATCCTATTACTTTCTACATCATCTTTCTTTTTTTCCTGCCACTGGAAAGTGTTTTTCTGTATGAAAAGAAGTAGACCATTACGTTTACATGATTTTAAATAAAGCAAATAACCTGTTTGTAAATATTTAATGCTGATAACATGTTATATACCTTTAAGTATGTAGTATGTTGTTTGGCTCTCAGTGGGATTTTGTCTAGTTTTTCACATACTTCATACTTAGGATAAGTCTCAAGGTTAAGACGTGTATTTGTTACACTTGCAAAGAATTTGGAACTATTCTTTTTATATTTTAAAATACCGTAAAAAGCCAGCAGAATGTGAAAAGTCTGCTCTGCTGCTGAAAGCAAACAACAACAAAAACAAACAAAGCAAAAAACAACCAAACAAAAAAAACCCAAAACTAACCAAACACAAATACCCCCCAAAAGCTAAAATGAGAGATTAAATCAATGCCTTAACAGAGTTTTGAGAATAAGCACTTGTTATTTCTCTCTTAAAAGTACTTCTGTTTTTGTGTATTTTTGTGCATTTTGTGTCTTTTTAGTCTTTTTTTTTTTTTTTTTTCTTTTCATCAATGGCTAGAGAGAAATATCTGAAAGGAAATGATTAGTTAAGCATCCAGATAAATAGTTTACAAAATAGAAATACATTATAAATTCATTCTAATTTAGGAGGTTTTTATTAAAATACCTTTGATAGTGAACTAGATAATGTATATCTGATGACTTAGAGAATGTGGTGTGATATGCAGACTAAGCTAATATTTTGAGGATTACTTGTCACTGAGTAAGAAGGTTAATTTTCCCATCTTATGCTACAGAAAGGTAGAATTAAACTCTGCACAATGTTGTGCCCTGTACTGTGAGGTTCCAAATACAAATGTGCAAATTTATTTCTTCCAAAAACTTTCTCTAAGTGTTTGCATTCTGTCTCCACTTTCTCCTTTACAAGCTCATTGAATTTTATTAGCCATCACTGCAAGCGAAATGAAATAAAAGGAGTTGCACAGCTGCAGTGATACCAGTCTGAACTGCATCATCATCCTCACTTGCAGTAATATGCAAACAAGAAAAAATTGGCTTGATTACAGATCTCAGGAACTTTGCCAGAACTAACATGCAAGTGATTTCTCAAAACAGAAGCATTTTGCACTAGGAATTATAAAAACAAAACCTGGAAAAAAATCAGGAAAAGTCTCTTTTTTTAGCAGATGCTGGGCATTCCTCGTCCTCTGAAGTCAATGAGAACTGTAGGCTCCCACTGTCTTTTAATCATTGGACCAGTATGCAGAAAGCTTCATTGGTATTTAAGTTATCTTGCTGTAACGGAAGTGTATCTTAATGCACTTTAGTTGAGCTTGTGTAATTGCGGCAGAAATAGCTGTGGCTGAAAATTGATATCAGATATCACAATAAAGCCATTTAGTTTTGTGCACACAGAAGTATATAATTTAAGCTTCCAGAATGAGCCCTTTTGTAGTCTGCAGTTAAGTAAGTCAACAGTATTAGAGCAGGTATAATGACCGGAGTGAAGAGACATCCTTAGACCTTTTCAGCTGCTGCTTGTAGTTTATATTTGTTTAAGGCAACTGCTAACATTTATTTTCTTGTCCATCCGAGAGTCTTCAGTGTGTTTGTTTAGTAAATAATTTTTCTGGGGTTCCTATGTCATAGGTTCACAAAAACTATGCCTGAAGATTTCAAGCTGATTTACATTCAGATTTTTAGCAGTAGTGCAGGTTGACTTAAGCAGCACAGATCAAGGTAGTGTTGTAAACAGTTGGCACCAGTTTGCCTTCTGAGAATGGAATTACTTGTAAGAGCTCAAAAGACAGTATGTGCTTTCATATACATGCAACATGTCTGACAGGGGCATGAAATGGCAAGTATATTGAAGGAAGTTGTGGGACTGGGTATCCGACATTAAGTGCAGTTACCTTCAGCTTATATCACCAGGAAGGACTGATTAGCCTGTGCAGTCACAAAAGGGCATCATGCACTTTTGGTGCAGAGCCATCCTAAGGTTGAAGGTAACAAGAGGCTATTTAACAGTAGAACAGCTGAAGGGATATGCTGTTCAGAACCATACATCATACTTGGCCTTCACTGAAAAAAATTTCAAGTTTTGAAAACAGTTTTTGTCTATCTGAAGGACATTGTGAAGTCTTTAAAATATAAAATTAATATTTTCAGCATTTCCTCAGGTGTTGCGTCTGTTGGGTATTAAACAGTGCTTTGTCTTAAAAGTATTTCAGTTGTACTTGTAAATTTAAGAATTTTTGTCCTTAACTATGGGTTTTCTTGTACTGCAAAATTATAACTATTCAAATGCATCTTGTTGGGCTATGACAGCATGGCACACCTTTAAGGACAGTAAAATAACACATAATACATACAATGATTGTACTACCAATGAGCCTTTTTTTTTTTTTCCTTCCCATTCTTACTCCCATTAAAAAAAATGTACTTGTTTTAATCTGATAAAACTAAACATCAGGAAAACAATTTTCTGGGCATACCTAAGTTATTATGTGAATCAAGGTAACAGTGCAGGGAACAGGCATTAGCAAGCAAAAGAACTGACTTCAGTCCCCATGGATTCCTTCTTTCAACACCATTTCTATAGATCTCAGACAAAGCAGAACTATAAGACAGTTTTGGAACACATATGTCGCATTTTACTTTAGACTCCACAGAACACTACTAAAGATCAAATCTGACATGATCATTCATTAATTTATTTGCAAAGAAAATAATCTATAACAATGTATTGTTCGGGTTTTGGTTTTTAATTCTTAAGGTAAAGAAATCAATGTTTTGTTTCTTTACTACTCAAAATAAGAAAACAAACAGCAACTTAAGCAGATGTTTATACTTTCCCACTCTCACTTCTGTTAATAGCAGTTTCTGAAATTAAGGAGGAGGATTGAAGGAACAGTATCTGCCATCCAAATATTTTCAGTGTTCTGTTACAGGTTATTTTGATTTTGTATGTATTTGTACTTCATCTGCCTAGTATCAGTTTCAATGAACGAACAAATATAGTAATAAACAAAAGAGGCATTTTGAAATAACATCTAAATATTTTATCTTTGCTCTTAGTAAAACATGAGAATTCAAATTATATTTTCCTGATTTGATTGTTGTTTTTTTTATGTTTGTGTCTGATGTGCCTTTGTATCCTCCAAGTAAACTTGTCAACAGTTTTTAAAAAATGCTTTCCTCCTACCTGTCAAATTTTAATAGGGTGAAAGCTTTCAGTTGCTAAAATCAATCCTTGTTTGCTTTGTTAGAATAACAAATTATTCCACTGTGGGAAAAAGGTTGTTGTATTCACTTGCTTGGAGAGTATGGTAAATATATTCCTACATAGATATATAAATGAAAATGGAAGGTTATACAGATAATGTGCTTTTGTCTCAGGAGGGGAAAAAATATTGCTCTTCCCTTTTTTCTTTTTAATTTTGAATTTTATTCTTTGTTTCAATTTTTTTTTAGTAATTTATAGCTGATGCTTCAGTTCCTGTGTGAATACCTGGTAGAGTCCTCAACTCTACCAGCTAAATCCATTATCACTGCCTGTTGCTGATGCACTGTATGAGAGTAAATTGTTTAACACTGAGAATGGCACATAGTTGACTGCATTTTACAAGCTGCCTGGGAAAAGGAAGCAAAACAGGGCACACAGGCTGCTGACTTGGTGTTACACTAAGCTTTGTGCTGCCTCTTCTTGCTCCTGTCTCTTCTTTGGCTGGATTGTAAGGAACAACCATTGTATGACTGGGGAGATCAATAAGCAGCTGGATCGCTGGAGGATAAGGAACACTGAAATGTTTTGATTTGAACCTTCTTACTAAGTGTTCAAATATGCCTTTGGATCATGCAGGGATCTGCCTTGTTTGTTTCAGAGTTCGCATCTACTAGTTTTCTGCATATACTGAAACTACTGTATTTTCTGTCATGATTCACATATGGAAACAGCTGATTTTGATTCTTGTTGCAAAAACCACTTACATCACTGTTACACTACATCAAGCAGAATGCTGTAGAAAGAATGTGAAAATTGGAACTCTGCTGTATTTCTTTGAAGTGGAAAAGTGTCGGTGTTTTCAATGGCACTGTTTTCTTCATCAGAAGCAACACTAATTTTTGTATATTTGTAATTTCACAATAAAATAATTAGGCTTAGAATGATAAATAATTCCTAGTTTAGTTTCAAATAAGTCTAACCAAACCCATATCTCAGTTAAAGAATTAAGCATTTCTATGGATACTACATTTTTTTTTTTCTTGAATTCCACTTATTTTGATGGAAAATAAAATAAGGCAAAATTATTGTGATTGATTGTGGAAGTTTTTTCAAAAGATTTTAGGAAAGAAAGATAAAATGGCCACTGGGGCCAGTGGTATTTTAAGTTGTTTTCAAGGCTCTCTGTTACTTTCTAGGGCTTTTAATAAACATGATCTTCAGTGTAGTGGGTTAAAGAATACTTTTTTTTCCTATCCCATTTTTGTTGTTGACCTAAATCTCCATATCATCAGAACACTGGCACCACTGCTTAAAAAAGGCAGCAAATAGCACTCCCTATGCCAGTTAGTGGAATTGTTATCTCAGTCTTGTAAATTCTTGAAGTACAGAATCCAGGATGCAGAGTGCTGCACCCAGAAGCAGTGAGCAATGGTGTGTGCATGAAAGATGGTTTTAGCTTTTTGGGAGCATAAGAATGAGGCATCATTGCTTCCACTCCCTTTATTATGGAGTCTGTTAATTTTAGTAGTATTTTTGGTGGCCATGTTTTGTGTGTGTGTTGGGTTTTTTTTGTTCTTTTGTATTAAAACATAATATTGGCCTACTAAATTCATGATTGGGTATGAAAATAAATGATCTAATATTCAATAGTAGTGAGACATCTTGAAACTAGCCGTATTAAGCATCTATCAGTCACTAAAAGTCAATAATTAATATTTGAATGTTTTGAGGAATCCAGTCTTTTTTAATAGCAGTAGTAGCGGTATGTGGCAACAGGCAAGACTGGCCTTTGCCGTGGTTTAACATAAGCTAGCAATATAACCACAATAGCCCTTTACTCACGCCCCCATCACTTCAACCCCTGAACAGGGAGAGAATCGAAAGGGAAGGGAGAAACTCATGAGTAGAGGTAAACAAAGTTTAATAAAATAACAAAATAACACTAATACACTACTACTACTACTATATGAAATGGAAATAGAATATAAAATAAAAGATACTCAATGCAATTCCTCATTAACTCCACCTGCACCAAGCAGCCAGTCCCGGGCAGCAACACCTTGTCCTGAACAGCTGATCCCAGAGAGAAAAAGGGAGAAAGGCCCAGACGCCTCTGCAAAATGGCAGGATGGCAAAAGGCTGAACTAAAGAAACTCCCGAACAGAACTCCCCGAACAGGTCTCTGTCCCAACTCTGAGAAAACCAACTGGAAGATTTCGACTTTCCTTAAATGCTAAGCATGATGTTAATGACATGGAATGTTCTTATTGATCAGTCTGGATGCCAGTCAAGGTCTGTCCCATCCATGCCCCACTTCCCAGCTGCCTCACACCTGCGGGCAGAGTGCTCAGAAACATCCTTGGCTCTCAGACAACAACAATTAAAAACTTTAACTCTGTCCCAGGGTATCTTCTTGTTCTCAAACTAATTCAAACAAAAGCCATGCTATGAAAAAGGAAGTTTTCTAGTTGCATGAAGAAAATTAACTCATTTTCAGTCAAATCAGCACAGCCTCAAACTCTTAAATGCCTCACAGAATTTTTTTGCAATATTCAGAGGGTTATTTAAAACAAAATATAAGGGCAATCTCTGAGATATTGTTACTGCTCAATCACTTTGTTTTCTTTCCTTTAGTCATTTAAAATATTCAAAAGGTACTTCTGGTCTTTGCATTTTACAACCTATGAGTCTCTTTAAGATTTTAAGTGGGTGTTTTTATAATGCCCAAAATTCTCTTTAAACTTGTATCTACAAAGATGTTCTTTTTTCTTTCAGTCTGTTCCACTTTGTTTCGAGTTACAATTGCAAGAGAAGTCTTTTAAGTCCCTGTTAGAAATAAATTAAACCATCACTCAATATCAAACATTCATTGCCCCTACTAGAAAATTTGATGTAGAATGTAATTTACAATTATACTAATATTTAACTTGCTGTCAAAGCTAAATTTAAATAACAGTCTTATTAGAAATGCTGACAGGCCAGCACAGGTACAGTTTTTAATCTACATTTCTGGATACTGCTGTGCATGTGCAGAAATCTCAACATCTGAATACAGTGGCACAATGGCAGAATTTTACCTGGTCAGAAAATAAAAATAGTGTGATATCTGTTCAGGATAAGCTAGAAAATAATTAAGCAAGCCAGAAATGGGTACCACTAGTTTTTGTTGATGCCACTAATTTGCTTCGGTTTTGTTTGATGCGGAAATGATAGACCTCAACCTGTCCAGCCTTAAGCAGCATAATGAAGAGTGGGAGGCTTTTTGAGTGTCACTGAAATTAATGTATTTGAATTCTTGTTTAAAATCAAAGTCATCCTGATTCAGCTTAAAAGCATTAAGTGTTAGGTGGTGTTTTATTGCAGTGACCCAAGCTTCTGGAGTGGTGGTGCTTGGTAGTCATAGCAGGTAGTATAGGATTCCTGCTGAGGTAAGGGAGTGTCCAAGTGGTACTGAATACTCCATTTGTTTTAAAACATATTCAAATTCTCTGCTAATAAATGGATAAAAGAGTTGTCACTGCATCCTGTGGTGTAGTACTCTTTAACTAGTAAAATAGTCCTCTAAAGTATCATATACAAATAACTTTGAGAGACCTTAGTAAAGCATTAAGTTGCATTGAAAGCAACTGATACCTATTAAAGTGTGTGAAAACATCCAGGAGCCTTGATGATACAGTAAAAATACTTAAGGGTTTGATCCATCATGTCATCATAATAACAGTAAAACTTACACTGAGGCATAAAGACTTCCTTTGCTTAAAGAAGTCATTACAAAAATAACTGAATACAAAATTTCTGAGAGAGAGAGAATTAACAAATTTGTGAAAACAAGGGTGAAAAGTATAGTCTTCCTTATTGTAAGAAATATCATATTAAGTTTTTGTGGTGCAGATTTTTGTTTGTTTTGTTTTTATCTTTCATTCTGTGAGCTAGGAAATTTTATCAAGTTCTATTGGACTCTGTTTTAAGTTCCTTTAAGCACCAAAACCATGTGTGGTAAAAATGCTGGGTGTGTAAGAATGAAAAATTTAATAATGTCGTTTTGCCACATCCTGTTTCTGATGACAGGATAAGGAGGAAATTGAAAGCTGCTTCCAGCTGAATTCTGTAGTAATGTCATAGTATAGGAGGTTGTTTTCTTGTAATACAACTCACATAATACAAGCAAGTTGATATTTTGATTTGGTGGATCATTCATTTTGCAATTTTGATTTGCCCACTCGCAGTCAGCTCTTCAGGTAACTGGGGCTCAGAGTATGTGAAATACTCACTATCACCTAATTCTTAATTATTGCATTCATTCTCTGTGTACAAACCTCTGTAAACACTAAAAGTTCACAACAGACGTTTAATATGATTTTGCACTTAATTCCTGATTCTGTCTGAAAATATGTCATATTAAATTTAAAAGAAAATATACTTCATATAAGCTGGATCTTCACTGTATGGTATATTTACCACATAAGCAGGCTTCACATTTTTCAGGTGCTTTTATTCATGAGAATCTTCTTCAAATTACTATAGTAACTCAAGGAAATAGACACTTGCAAACACAAAAGCCAAATCGTTATCTTCCAACACATGTAGTAGTTCTCTGCTACTGTAACTCATGAAAAGAAATCGTTCTTTACTCTAGCAGTAAAGACCTATGTGTTTTCACGTAGGTGTTTTCTCTGCTTTTCTGCTTAGATATCCTCTATTCAGTAAACATGTTTTGGAGCATGCAGTTTTCCATAATACAGTCAGCTTCTTGTTACTTGAGATGTGATGGGACTATCCTGTGTCAAGGTACCCTTAGAAATGCAGCAGGTGCCTGGAACACCTATAGAATTGGACACCAGGAAACTTAAGCACACAGACACATCCTGGCGACTGCACAAGAGTGAGAAAGCCCATGTGTAGCACTGTCTGTGTTGAACAAGACACCATAAATGGGTTGGCTGATTCTGAGGTGACTAATGTAACTTGTATGTGTTTGTTCTGTGAACCAGAAAAGTTCATTTGCTTTTCCACTCAGTTGGTCCCCTGCACATGCAGCAAGACTGTTCTGATGGATCTCCATGGACGTGAATTTTGTGTTCATGATTCAAATACCTAACTTGTTAATTAAGGCTCGGCTTGCATATAAGGCACCTTGTTGGATCTGTTTTAGTGTTGACTGTGCTGGAGCAGAGCTACGCCTTGTAGAGGGGCCCCAGAAGACTCTCAGAAAACTCAGATTAGTCAGTAGGATGCTTACTCTCTTTGCAGTTTTAACAACTAAGCATGTTCATACCTGCCTAAAGAATACAACTGCAAATCTTACCTGTGTGTCTAGTTGTTCATGATGTATCGCTGGGAAGTAGAGGAAGACCTGTGTGGCTGTAACTAATAGCTACTAAGCTCAGACGGTACTTAAACTGTTTTTGAAAGACTGCGGAAGACAGTGCTAATAAGGAAATGTCATGTTGAAATGCAGTTTTCATTACATAGCTCATAGATTTTTAAATGCTTGTAAGATGCAAGTGCTTTTCAGGAAGCTAAAATTATTCCAGGCTCTCTTTCAACCTGAGGTCATTAATTTTTAAGCTTTTTCTTTTTCTTTTTCTTTTTCTTTTTCTTTTTCTTTTTCTTTTTCTTTTCCTTTTTCTTTTTCTTTTTCTTTTTCTTTTTCTTTTTCTTTTTCTTTTTCTTTTTCTTTTTCTTTTTCTTTTTCTTTTCCTTTTTCTTTTCCTTTTTCTTTTCCTTTTTCTTTTCCTTTTTCTTTTCCTTTTTCTTTTCCTTTTTCTTCTTCTTCTTCTTCTTTTTCTTCTTCTTTTTCTTCTTCTTTTTCTTCTTCTTCTTCTTCTTCTTCTTCTTCTTCTTCTTCTTTTTTTTCTTCTTTTTCTTCTTCTTTTTCTTCTTCTTTTTCTTCTTCTTTTCCTTTTTCTTTTCCTTTTTCTTTTCCTTTTTTTTCCCTTAAAAGAAAAAAAAACTTCACAAACAAAACAAACAAACAAACAAAAAAACCACCACCACCAAAAAAAAAACCCCACACCAAATCTCTTTAGTTCAAGTTACAGAAAAGAGATGCATTTTTTTTTTTTTAACTACAGCACTAAAAAAATAAAGCTTTTGTTTAAACCTTCCTTGTTTCATAGACCGTTGAGACCTTTGAACAATAATCATATAAAGAAAACTGGTACAATAACTCTGGGCTTTTCCTTGTAAAACACTGTATTTTATGAGATATTAGGTCTATAACCATTACATTGATTTGTATGTAAAGGAAAAATTGCTGAAATAGTCTTTATGCAACACAGGCAAACCTAAAATACCAGTATAAAATTGAACTATGAGTTGTGGTTCCATAAAGCTTGACCTGTTTCATTCACAAGTACTTTGTTGTAAAACAGTTACACTCAAGCAGTTAGACTTGCAATAGATACAAATTTAATTTACTCATTGATACTCAGTGTTCTTAGAAACGTGTGGTAGAATAGTAAAATGATACGCATTGAATATTTGCAAAGTTGTTTCTTCTAGATTGTTGGAAGTTTGCTGTATAAAATTGCCCCATCAAAATTATTTAGTATCTTACATATTATGAGTTTTTTCTGAATGAAATAATCTTGGCACTTACCTCTTTCAAGGATTTAAGACACAGCCCATAGACTCTCACATTTTGGGTTAAATCTAGAAGAGTTGGGCTCTTGCCCTTACTCAGGTATACTTAATTTTAAACAGTATTTCAGTGCTTCTTTTTTTTTTTTGGCTAGGATAATGCTGTATGGATAGTACCTATATATTTGCTGAAGTCAGAATAAAGTGAAAACACAAGAAAAAAATGTACACAGAAGTTTTTTCTCGCATATTATTTTTTGCAATTCAGGCATAATTGGCCCTATCCTTACACATCATTAGCAGTGAGATGAAAGTTAAATGGGGTCCCTAAGCGTAATGCTAGAGAAGTACAAATACTGTGGCGGATGGCATCATGTATACAATGGGAGGGATTGTGTAGGCTGAAAACAGTGTAAGCATAAGCAGATTATTTTCTTTATATAGAGTAAACTAGGTCTTTCAGTCATTAATTCAGTACAGCTTTCTAGCAAAAATGCGTAGGTTTGGTAGCAGTCTTTGGAGAGGGGGAATAGCACTGGCTATCTCATAGGTTAACTCGCATGCCAGATTTCTGAGTATAAGAGTGTAATTCAGTCTGGTTTGCAAAGAAAATAAGATAGCAATGACCAAATTTAAGTATGCTTTAACCATGTATCTTGTCATTAATAGAAGATGGAAAGCAAGTATTTCTTTTAGGACCCCATGAGTGCACAGAGCAGATACGAGGACTGCAGCCAGGCTTTGTGGCAGTGCTCTCATCATGATTTAATGAAGGGTAATACACAGATGCAAAGGGCTTCTCCCCACTTCTCAGCTCTGTTGTGGGAGTGACTGAAGCTGGAATTTTTCAGCCTAATTACTTAATGAGACTGGTGAATGAAATCACAGTTTTGATTTCAGCCATAACAGTTTAGGCATCTGTGGGGGAAAGTAATTTTAAGCATATAACTCTTAAATTTAAGCTGATTAACTACCCATCTCTGCTCCCTAATCTGATATCCCTTTCAACATAGAGGCCATCACTTTTAACTGCTCCCTTACCCACAATATTTTTAAGTCATTTTATAAGCTGATAATACTCAAAACATTGTCCTTTTTCTCTTTCGTAGCTCTTTTTTCCTTTGTGTGTATATCACAACATTGTGTTATGTGGACAGCAAAAATGAGTCCATCATTTAGCTCATCTTGTATGTGAAATTATGTTCTTCCATTTACCATGTCTTCAGCTGTCCATTCACAGCTCAAATTTAGGATTCATTCATCTCTCTGACCATTTCTTCCACTTTAGTAGATCCACAGAGGAGGATTATGATTGTCCTATGGCATCAAAGTAAAAAAATGGAAAGGGAGACACTGAGTTTTTAGTTCTATGGGAAAACAAGGAGTTCAGCCTAAACACATATCTGAATGCAGTTACATCCCACTGCTTTGTAGGTCGTATTTATTTGTTGAATGTTTATTCCTTATAGTACCTGTAACATGTTGGTGTCTGAAATATGTATCTAATAATTAGAACATGATGAAAGCCTTAAGCCTTCAAGCAAAACAAAATATAACCCTCCAAACACAATAAACTAACCAATAAACAAGGTTTTTTTGGTGTTTTTTGTATGCTTGTTGGTTTGTTATTTTTTTTAGAGAGAGAAAAAGAAAACAACCTGATCATTTCTTGACAGTACCTCTGCCTTCCTTCCTCCTTCCCTCCCTTCACCACCCCCTTCCCAATTTTGGATCACTCACATAACTCTTTGGAATATTAATATACATGTAAATTCATAAATTCTTAAATTTAATCTTGATTCTAGCGAAGACAGAGGCACAAAGGGTTCTCAGATGGATGAGATTTATCTAGAGATCTAGAAATTGCAAAAAGCTCTGTGATTGTCCATCTCCTTTCCCAGTGTCAGGGACACCCATCCCAGGTACCAGTCCTGCTTGTTTTCCGCTCTTCATCTCACTCTCCACTCAGAGTGCCCCTCATGCTCTGCTCACAGAGGAGCAGAGGTGGATCTCAGGACAGCTCACATCCACGGTGTGACAGGGCTGTGTTCCCTCAAATGTGGAAGGACAGGGGGAGGAGCTCACCTTTCTGGTGCATTAACAAGGAATGTCTGCCTCTGGAGGACAGGGCTATCAGATCCAAGTCTCTTAAAGCCAAAATGAAAAGGGCCCAAACTTACTACTAGGTATGAGACACTCCTTTCATCCATCCTCTGATGAACACAAACACAAGAATTGTACTACCTTTCCCATCAACTTGCAATCCGCTATCCAGGTATTCTTCTGGATCTAGACATCAGACAGCTCTCAGCATGCTTAGGTGAAGCCCATCATGTCCCACCTCAAGATCTGTCATGTAATCATTGACTCGATCCTCCATTCTTAGTTCACTCCTGTCCTTTCTAAAGCCTGTTTCTGGGCACAGAGGCTTGGAGACCTTGTTGGTTCACCTCCAGGTTGAGACAGAGAAGGCATCAGGTATCTCACTGTATATCTATAACTGCTGTTGTTAAATCACACATCCCGTCCAACTACAGTCCCACATTTTCCTTGTTTCACTTTTTACTAGTAAGTTGTAGCGGTAGAAAGTCTTTTTGATATATTCAATTTCAGTTGTAAGTCTTGCCTTTAATTCAGCTTTGGCTTTTCCTAATGCCATCCCTGCAAGCCCAGGCAATGTTTTCAAACTCCTCTTTTGTAGCTTGTCTCTGCTTCCATCTCCTGACAGAGGAGGGAGTTTTATTCCACAAATATTTAGCTTTAGTTATATGAATGCTCACTCCATGTGTGTGAAAACTGGGAAACTGCATATAAAGTGGAAGCAATTGCAGCTTATGCTTTCCCATGCACAAAGAAGACTTTTAGGTGGGCTTTCATCAGCTTCTACGTAAGAGTTACTGTGTGAAAAAAAGCAGTTTTAAATGCTTTTATATGAGAGATGCAATATGCACAATGTGAAGTGTTTACTTTCTGTTATCATTTATCCTCAGCATCACTGGAGTGACTGTAATTTAGCTCATTTTTTTAATAGATGAGTACAACAAAGCTGCATTTGACTAGTGCTTTTAGCATTCCAGTCAGTAACAAAATTATTCAGAATCATAGTTCTATTATTTTTGGACCTCATTACTGATAATTATCTTGGAGAATAATATGGGTTTCTTTGGATTCTGTTTTCAGAAGTCCTATATATGTGTTTTGTATTGCTGGACAGGGACGTTGAGGTCTTGAGGGCAAACAAATCTTTCAAATATTATTTCTTCAGTTAATAGTCTCATGGACCAGAATGCTTTAGGTATTGACATAAACTTGGAAATTTTATGAAAAAAATATATTTCAGAAGGAGAGCTACATTAGCAAACTGGAAAACCAATATACAAAATACTGAAATATTTTTTTATATCATTTGCAACTACCCCACAAGTATGTATTGTGTGATCACTGAATCTTAAATATAGACTATACTAAAAAAAGAAAAACACTGAAAAATATCAATTATATTAATTTGTCATTGTTTTACACAGTAACTTCTTATGTGTAGTGTATCTCTACCTACCATTGTAGTAACACATATATCTTAAAGAATCAGCAGTTATTCTATTTATTGTAATAATCTAAGTGATGTTATATTGCTGTTTTGTAGTATTCTATGTGATTATAGTTACAATTGACATCATGATCAAATGTTTTCTTTTAATAGTGTCTTGCTACTGCCCACTCATGACAAAGCCAGTATGTCGTTTATTTGTTAGGAAGTACAGATAACAAAAAATTGATATTGAATATTCCAGAATCCCTAGTTTTATGGGAGTTATGTAGTAATGTAGTAATTTAGAAGAGTTATTCAGTGAATCAAGTCAAGCCCATTGCATATGGCAAGATATGTGCCTTATTTGAATACGTGAAGTTTCAGCTGTTTCTGTCTTTTCTAAAATTAGGTCAGCCATACTGTGATATGAAAATGTTCGCTTAGGGCACCCATGTGACCTTAACAGCCCTATCACCATCACCCACACAAGTTTAATTGCTTTATCACAGCTGCTTTCTGAACGCACACTTCCATTTCACTGAAATCTTCAGGGCAGAATATATTTGAACGCAGGAGAATAATTCTATTTTTGTACAGCAAAGCTTATGTCAGACTTAGAAATCGGATGTTACATAACTGAAAACATTTTAGTAAGTCACCATTATCCATAGATCATAACAGGTATTCTGCTTTATGCTTTTGAAGACCGATTTTGAAACCTGACTGCAGTGTTTAATCTACAGATACCAGGGATAGGTATCTGAGAATGCAGTTACTGGTAGTTGGATATCTAAGCACCAGCTCTTTGTGCTAAACCAAGCTTAGCTCACAGAAAGTTAAAAAAATACCTTACAACATTAAAGGCGTATTAATACTGAAATTACCCTGTATGTTGCCTAGAAACTCTGATGCTTTGTTCTGTCCAAACAGCAGTGTGATGGAGTGACACCTTCCAGCCCTGTTTTAGACGCATGACCAGAGTACTGCAGAAATGGAGTAGACACTGCAAATGAAGGGCAAAGAGCTTGTGCAGATGTGTGTTTTGAATGTCACACAGTTGTTAATTCAAGTCAAAGGAAGACCTGAAAAGTGGCAGTGTGGAACAAAACAGTTCCAAAATCCTGAGTGTTATGTCTGCTACTCCTGAGCAGCTACACTGCTGAGCACCCAAGTGGATGTCACAGTCTCTTTTTATAAAGAAAAACTGGTCACCTTATCCATATACCAGTATGGGTGAGCAGATATAAACACATAGTGTTTTATGTGGAGATGACTTTGGGGAGTGTGCATAGAAGCAAGGAAGTGTGTATGTATATTGTCAGTATAGGTATTCCCTTAGGATTTACTCATATCAATATTAGAGTTGCAGTGCATATGCCAATATTCTTGAAGTACAAGTATCTGCTATATGTCAGCCGTAGAATACTTTAAAGTCAGTTGGTAATTGATTCATCTGAACTCTGTCATACTGTAGAGGAATGAGACCGCTTCAGTTCTGTGCTGTCAAGCTCTGTACTGTTAAAAAGGCTGAGGAAACTCTTCTTACTTTTGAAGCCAAAAAAGATGCCAGATTTATTTTCTTGATGGATTTTAAAGCTTACTCATGTCAATTGGTAATCTTTAGATTATGAGAATGAAGAGCTCAGGTCTGGCCTTACACCATTGCCTTTTAAATTTCTGAAGGTATCTGAGAGCAGAATTATATTTCCCAAATTTTCAATATTTTTCATGGAACAACCTTCCCAACCTCCCACTGTCCCCAACATACGCACGTATTTTTCATGGAACAACCTTCCCAACCTCCCACTGTCCCCAACATACGCACATTCTGGGATTATACGTACACAATTATTGAGTATAAAAGTTTACTTTACGATCTTTTCTTTGGCATATACTGTAGATTTGTGCAAACATGTTGGTAGCCAGTTTCCTACCTTTGCTAAGCCAGGAAGGCTGAAAAGTGTTGTCCTGCATAAGGTGTTTTGGTTTTTTGTTTGTTTGTTTCAGAAAAACAATTATACAGTTACATTATTGTTCAGAAAAGGAAATCTGATGTCTTTATTACTCACTGATGTACAAAGCTACTTTAGAAAATGTGATTTAAAACCATTTTTGCATGACAGATTATCCCAATACAAGAACTATAATGTTGTCTTGTAACTTTAGCATTTCTTGCTTAAAACACTCACATTTGTATTTTAGATTTGGGTTTACATATTTTTGCTAAAATTTGGGGTTTAGTCTACATTTAGATGAGACTTAGATGAAGGGTATTTGCTTTTATTTTGTAAGTTTTCTTCATATGTTTTGCTAGTGAGGAAACACTACTGTTACCCATAGTACTCGGAAATAACTTCAATATTCAGAATAATGTAACTATGTGAGAAAAACCAAAATAAAATACTAATGTAACTGAGACCATATTGTTTTTCAAAACCTGAAGGAAAAAATGGAATTTTCAGACTTGATTTCTAAAGCCCTGAGCCTCTGTGTAGGCACTGAAGTATTTGCATGAAGAAAATGGTCTTTATTTTGATTACTGAACTCTACAATAGTACTGATGCCAGCAGGAGCTGTGAGTGCTCTGTATTTTAAAATCAAGCTATATGCTTGGTGAATGAGTAAGGGTCTACAAGCCTAAATTAAGGCATCAAGCTCTGAAATCTCTGGGTAAAAGTAATACTAATTCTTTTCATATGTTGTACTTGTTGCGTAGCTACAGGCATGTTCTGGGAAAACATACTCTTCAAATAACACACTAACTTCTGCTCCTTCCAGAGCCACTAGCCAAATTAATACTTCTTGCAGGTTATTTCCTAGCTCCTCTTCTAGTTTCTGATTCCCTGCCCTGTAGTTGAGTTTTCTGATAAAGGAAATCAACTATGCTTTATATACTGATTTTCTAGTTTACGTATTGAAGGGTAGTAAAAACTGACAGAAACATGATCGATTAAAAACAAACAAACTCCCATGCAGTTCATTATTTTGACAGTAATTACATACAGATTCCAGTTATCAAAGTATCTCCGTAGGAATACATTACAAATTAGACCAGCAGACATCTTTGAAAGTATTCATAGAGGAGATAAATTTGTTGTTAAAAAGTTATACTTTTTTTTTTTTTTTTTTTCTTGTGGAAGGTGTTGAATTTCATTTCTGGATCCAGTCATTTAAATCCGGTGAAGAACAATAGCTTTACCCCCTGTAAAACATGTAACATAGTCATTAATGAAGTATACTAAGTACATGCTTATGCTGCCTTATTGTGGGTGATGGGTTGATCTTGAATCTTAGCAACACTGTTTCGACCCGCTGTGGGAAGAGAGGATATAAAATATGTGTCACAGAGTGGCATTCAGTAATTGTTTGGAGTAAAACGGGATTAGAGAGTAAATCCTAACTCTGTAGCACTGACTGACAGGCTTCATAATGTGGGGAAACAGGATAAGAGGTAAAGAAGAGAAAGTGTTGTTGTCATATATTGTGTTTTTCCTCAAAGGTCGAGATTTTTATTTTAATATGGATTCATTTAACTCATTACTGAACTCCTTCAGCAAAGAGGACTTAGTTTTGTGGCCAAAAAGGCAGACCCATACTCTCAGCTGGAAAGTTTAAATGACCCTTGCATCTAGGTTGTACCTAAAACACAGTCTTTAAAGACTGAGACATCAATACCTGTGGATACTGAGAGATAGAATGCCCATTCTCTTCCTGTGTTTGCATGTGGTAAATTTCCTTTGTATTAATGTGAAGAGTTTCAAAATAGAGGTCATGTGAGGTAAACAGTGGATATAATATATCTACAGATATAACAGTGTGTCCACTGGTGATGACACTAGATATTTTTATAGGTAATATTTTGAAGAGAGTTGTCTTACCCATCTTTGTGTTAAAGGTTTAAGATAGTTTCGTATTATCTGGTTTCTGGAAGTTTTTATATGTGTCCTGGCTGTCCAGGGTTATTTAGTTTTTTTTATAAAGTGTGTGTGATAAACTGACTCTGGAAATGAAATCACATATCTATATTGTCTTCTTTCCATTTTGGTTAGTTTTGTAATCTTGTTACTTTGTTAATGAATTTGTTTAGAAGCGATTGCAGATGAACATTTGTGGTTTATTTTGCTGCTTATGAATGATTTTAAAATGATTTATACATGTCAGATTGATCAAAAATTGTTTAGATTAGTTCTCCCTAGTTAAATTCATATCCTTACTGTTTTTCTAAAGATTCAGACTTTCTTCCAGTAAGCTGTAATACAATTTTGAAGCTTGACAGAAAAAGTAATTTCCATTGCTTTGTTTACTTACATTAGAAATGGTTTCTCAATGTCCTAGGTTTGAAAAGATGCAACTTAAATTTTGGAATTTGCACAGACGTGTCTTTCTTACTTTTACTTTTTTTTTTTTTGTAGTTGTTTGCGTGTAATGATGTAATTAATCATGGTGAACACTATATTCCTGAGAGGCTTTTATGTTTTACAGAAGCATGCTAGAGACTTCAGCTTTTTGATTTCTTCAGCAGATTCAGAAAATATCTCAGAGATCTCAGAAAATTCT
Organism: Streptopelia decaocto; assembly: GCF_964273445.1. Lineage (NCBI taxonomy): Eukaryota > Metazoa > Chordata > Aves > Columbiformes > Columbidae > Streptopelia > Streptopelia decaocto. The sequence goes on from NW_028116067.1 coordinate 22,624, forward strand.
TGCCTCTTCCTTTCTTTTGATAACTTGTGATGATTAAGATTATGACTGATTCATACTTCATGATAAGCTAACATAATTTGCTGAACCTAAATTACAGTGTCAGTCCAAGAAAAAAATAAGTAAGCATTTTCTAAACAATGATAGGCAGTCTCAGGCCCAAGAGCATGGCATCACAGGTGTCAGACTGATACAGGTTTACCACAGGGTCTCAGGTGACTTTGCCTTTTGTTGACACTTGTTGGTACAGCAGATGCTCTGGCACCATGTGCCAGAGTCACATGTGTGTGCAACCCTCCACTCCTATAAACTGAAGCTGCATCCGTCTATGTGGGATGCTAGTACAGAAAACAAATAGGTTTTTTTGTTCCTTTATCAGTTTGAATCCCATGCAATCCCAAGCCATCTCAGTGGCTTATCTTTCCTGAAAGTTTCCTGAATGGTCTTTAGTACGTCTCCTTATGTACCAGCAAAAGGTACGCACAAAACCAACTGTTTCAGAATCCATATGGAACTGACTGAATTGTTATGCTAAATTACATGCCAGAATATGAGTCACATTTACTTCTGCCACTACAGAATTCAAATATGTGTCCAGAATAGTTAATTATGAAAGGGCTCAAAGTTAGGGCAGAATGTAACAAGATTAGGTTGGTTATTCACCAGCCAAAAATCAATAAAAGAGAATCTAATTATCACTTGAACTCTGTCCTTGTCAAATCAGCTGTGAATTAAAAAGGCCAATAAGGCACAGCATAATAAATAAAATAAGCTTTAAAACTTGTTTCAGGAAGGAAATACGACTTCCTTTCTACTTGAATAATGAAGACATGTGATGTAGATACTGCGCACCTTGTAAACTAATGATCCAAAGTAAGTTATGTGTTAATTCTCAGTATCAAAATTTATGCTTAATGATACATTAACAACACTTCTATTCTCACTTGATATTAAATTCATGAAGAAAGATGGATCCAGAAAAAAATCCCACTCACAACCTGTACCACTTGTTTTGATTGACTTTTAGGGATTTATTATGTGTAGTACATACTTCAGGAAAGTGTAAAGTACCCTCTTTGTTTTCAGAAATGTATGTGACAATGTGCATTTATTCTAAAGGAAAATCCCTCTTTCTTTATTCAGTGTTTCAACTTGTCATGACAAGAACAAATCAAGGTCATTGGAATGGGCAATCTTTTTCAAGTTACAAATATTGTGAGTTACTTTAACCCACTTTCAGTTCCTTAAATTTCCTTGCTTCCTCGAGTAATTGAAGCTACTCCTGTGTTTTTTGGGGGTATAGTTAGCCATTATTGTAGGATTTCTTTTGTTTGTATGTAAGAAGAACTATGTATGAAGGAAATTTAACTGCTCAGTGTTTCTTAGACCATAAGATACAACCTTCTGAAGTTGTCTAAAATCACACAGTAGACAAGAGAATAAATAGAACTTGAATATTTTTGCTTGTCTATGCAAACCTTGTCTAAGATTTTGTAGAATTAAAGTGGTGTTCTGTTTTCAAAAGAGAAGAAATTAAGTAGTTAAAGAAGAACAAGAGAATATGCTAACTTTATGCTGACTTTTTTTTTTTTTTTTTTTTTTTTTTAGTGCTTGGTGGTGTTTGTCATTTTGTCAGCTCTCTGCATCTTGCTTAAGCCTGACTTTAACTACATTTCCTCAAGATCTCTAGATCTCTCTTTTTGTCATGACTTCTTTAACAATAATCCAAGTAGCTTTACATTTGCAATGATACAGTTTTTGCCCCATTCCCACTGGATAGATGCTTCCAACAAATAAACTTATCTTTTATCCAACCATGCTGGAAGGTCGCTGACAAGCTTCCAACAGAAGTTCAGAGGAAGTTTCCAGGCAGCAGGACCCTTGAGTAGGTGATAGGTACTGATGTTCAGAGTAACCATGGTGCATTTCTCCTGTTAGAAGGGATTTCTCTTCACCTTTCTGTGTCTTAAAAAAGACCAACCAGCAAACAAAGTTGTTCTAGCTACCCAGTGTGTGGACAAAACTGTTGATTGTATAGGGCTTTATATATTTTCTCAGCTATTGCCTATTAGTAATCGAATTAAACACCTTGTGAATGTAAAAGTTATGTTTAAACCAAATAATAATAATAAGAGGTCTATTGAACATACCCGAATTCTTCCAATAGAGTAGCTTGCTGCAGTCCTTCTATTTTGTAGTGCATATTAATGACATTTTACTGGGGTATTATGGAACAGAGTTCCATTTTGTTTATAACATGAAGGTAAAGGAGAATGGAAACCTAAGTGCAGACCATCACCCATAGAATTTGGAGTTAATAAAGTAGCAAATATTAAAGAAAAATACAACATTTTTGTCTGCCTTAAGCTTATTCTATTCTATAATGGGTACAGTTTTTACATAACTGGAGGACTGGAGCCTGGCAAAGTGTTGAAAAAACAACAACCTTGAGAAGTCTGCCTCATCTGTTCCACTTAAATTAAAACATTTAGTGTGAAGGAAGAGTGAGTTTTTTAGGGACCATTGTTGTTTCGCCTCTTTTCTTTTGAAAGATGTGATGTATATCTAATGCTCAAGTGATCTGATTTTACCCATTAAAAAAGTCATCTTAGAAAGATCATAGCATTCTGTTTTCAGAAATGTGAAGTACCTTGTTTTTAGGTGGTATAAGATTCTCCCCTCTGCGTCCCCCCCCAGCATCACATAAGTAGAATTTGCTCAAATTTGCTAAAAATAAGTAATCTTTTATTTTCTCAGAGCTTTTTCTTATATCATTCTACTTTATGTAACTTTCTGTAGCATTCTTGGTTTTTAGTTCTGTTTTTCATAGCCTTTCGTTCTCTTCTGTAAGTATGAATTGGTTTAGGTCTTGGAGATGTTTCTGCAGTGTACTGTGAAATCTAAGTCTTCTGGTCATTGCTGTAGTACATCTTTTGACAGTATTACTTCTGATTGGGTGAGTTAATACTCTTTGAACTCTGGCTTAGGTACCTCAAAATTTACACATCTTTCGTACATGTCTTGCATACCTCAACCTCAGCACATCTTCCTGAATCTTGCTCCATCAAACTTCACTTAAATATTACCCTGAACTTTTCTGAGCATCAACTGACACAGTTGTTCAAGGTGTTCTGATTCCTGTTTCTGCATTAGGCTCAAACAATTGTCTTAGGTAATAATTATCTTCCTAAACACTTAGACAGTGTTTAATATATAGCTACGCCTTGCAAATATAAGTGCTTAAAATCAAATGCATATTATACACACAGAAACCAGCCTGCCGTATTTGGCCTGTAAACTACAATAGGAATCTCAAATAGGGACATTGTGAGAAGTTACCAAAGCCTTTTATGTGGAAAGATTATTGCAAAATCTGACACAGAAGCAAGGTAAGAAATGAAGTGTGTTAATTTTAATAAAGATACAAGGAACATGTGTCATCTGAGAACGTTAACACATTCAGGAGAGAGATGAATACCATTGCAAATGATAAAGTAGACTGATAGAACAAGGCAATAAAAATGCTTTAAAATAGAGGAAATCATAGCTTTTCAGATCAGCTCTAAGTAAGATGTCAAAGTGGGAGGCAAAATATCTCAAGATCACAGGTTTATTAATATCTACTTATGTAATTTTGAAAATTTTAATTCTCTAAATATGCAAATAAAAAGATTTGGTGGGTGACTTTATAGGTGACCTAAATTTTAGCTTTAGAAGAGAAGGGTTTGATAAAAAGATTCAAAAAACCCCAAAACCTAATTTCAAGCCCTGTATGTGTAATCATAAAGTAGCCTAGATGTGGCATAATTTATTAAAGCTTTCAGAAATTCTGCATTAAAATAACTGTCAGTTTTTGGTGTCATTTAAGCAGGGCTTCTAGAAACTGCTACCAATCAAGTCCCATAGGTAAGAAGAGAGTTGGTGTAAGCCAGGCGTAGCTGGTTTGTATATTCACTAAGCCAAATTAAAAGCAAAAAAAGTCTGTTTGTATCCTACACACTGTTGAGTGGTGACTCCCGGTTGAAGGTCTTTTTGTATTATAAAATATCACTTTTTAGAACTTCACAAAATCAATAGGAAGCCTTTTTCCCTTTCATGACTCAGTGCAATAATAGGCCAAGAGGGATAAGGATTATGAGGGTTTTTTCAGATTTCATACTGAGAATAAGCACTAAATTCAAGAGCCTACATCTTAATTGTGTGGGCAAATCACAAATGAAAATTGCTATATTTTCCTTATGATGCAAATTTATTTTAATCTGGTGAAGTACAAACTTTGATTTTTAAGTCTCAAAGAATGTGTGTTCAGTACCAATGTTAAAAGTGCAAAGTGATTTATATTATTAAAAAAATATTAGTAGTGTTGGGTAAGCTAAGTATGTCCACAGCTGCCCTTGCTTCCCAGTTTGCTGTTCTGTGACCTCAAATGGCTGATCTGAACTCCTTCTAAGCATCATTTCAGGGAAAGAATGTGCTACAGAAGCTTGAAACAGAAAAGGTATTAGTTTGTCATCTAATTCTGCGGCAGTTTCTGACAGATTCAGAGAGACTCAGTTCTGGTACTGAGCGTGACACTGAGCTGCATTGCACAAGCAGGAGATCTGACCTTGGTCATATATGAGGTGACCGCTACTTCAGGGTGAATTGCTTTTTTTCCTTTCTGCCAAGCTGGAGCTCTGTCTCCAGGAGTTACTGTCTCCCACTTGGATCTGCTGAGCTGCTCAGCAGAAGCGCATGGCACACACAGCTTGGGTGGGAAAGCTGTCTGAACTGAAGGTGAATGTGGGAGCTTTTGTGTTCCATTGACTTATACCAGCTGAGGACTGTTTTGAAACTGGGCACCTGGTGAACACACTTTCCCCTTTTGGAAGCTTCATTTTCCCAATGAATCTTCTGCAAAAAGATTTGAAGTCCCTGTGTTTCCTACTATCACATAAACTTCTCCAGAGCTTGGTGCCATTTTGGTTACTACTTCTGCTTCAGGAGTTGCTCTGCAGCATCATTACCATTACACAGCTTTCCTCTCCCTCTTTGGCTTTTTTCTGTTACCTGTTACCACCTCTGCAGATTACAAAAACTGATGTTTATTGGCAGACGCATATGGAGCAGGAGGCACTAGGTCTCTGTTGCCTTCTCCACATATGTCCCTGGGGTTTTACATTTGAATCTGTTCCCTGGCTACTGGATCCTGGAAATCTTCACGTTACTTGTCTGAGGTTGCCAAAAATGGCAGGAGGCTTTCTGTTCTGGGAGAACAAAGAACAACTGAGACAGAAGTGCTTTCTCTTGTTGATCCCAGCAGCACATGGGACAGAAGAGGAAGCACAAGGGATCCATGGCATACAAGACTGAGTGTTCAGGGTAATTCCCAGCATCCAGACACTTTTTTGGATTTTCTGTATCACACAGGAATTGTGACCCCAGGAAGGGCCAGAATGATAAAGCAGAAGTTAAGGAAAGAGGAGACTGGTGCCCTGTATGAACATAAAGCTGTTCTCATGAGTTTGGCAAGGTGACTGGTATACACATTGAATATTTTGAGCCTCTAGCAAAATAGTCCTTTCTCTTACTCTCTTTCCAGGTTCTATTCCACAGATGTTGCTTCTCTGAAGTACTGCAGGTGCATTGAGCTTCTGTGTTTCCTCAGTATAACAACATATCATTAGCAAGAGAGGATCCAGTGCTCTTTCTGCTCTTATTATTCTGCAGCTTTCAACCTATTTATGTAGGTTGTTGATAAAAAGCAAACAACCAACCCCCTCCCAAATAACCTAAAACAAAACAAAAAGCCCAACAATAAAACAAGTTAAAGAAATGCATGTGCTAGAAAGCTTGTCTTGGTAGATTTAAAATAAGGAAGAAATTAAATACACCAACCTTAGCCTTATTAGCCTCTTGCTCCTGGCCACTACTGAGATTAAGATTTGGGTTTTTTTCAGCATTTGCTGAAGAATATATATATATACATATATATATTTAACTGGAGGGGTTCTGATTTATTGTTTTTTCATGGTTGCTCTTTACCGTATGAACAACAGTTGTTGGCTCTTCCTCTCAACTTCATAAAGAATCCTCTGAAGGAAAAAAATGCCTGAAAGGGAAGACCAGAGGGCAAGTTTACCATTTTACACTAATGCATATTGGAGCAGGGAGGGTAGCTGAGCTGAGTGGAAAATATAGGTAAAATACTAGGATAAAATATGAGTAAAGATCAAAATTGCAAGCAGCTTTTGAAAGCAAGCTGCAGGCTCAAGCAAATTCAGCTTTTTGCGGTGTGTTTAGATTTTATTTTCCCATGATTTAGAGAAACCCCTTATAAATTTGGGTTCTAATGCTTTAGGGATGTTTTGGATTCCTTATTTTATTTGTTGTTGTACCTTTTATTTGTTTGGTTTTTGGGTTTTTGAGGGTTTTTTTTGGTGTTTTGTTTTGTTGTTGTGGGTTGGTTTTTTTGTTTGTTTTGTTTTGTTTAGTTTTTTACCTGCATGGTTTGAGCTTGGCATCTCATACAGATATCAGGACAATGAGCTGCTTTGAGAACGTAGCTAGGTGTCTATTTGCTGTTTTCTATTTCTTTGCAAGCTATTATTAATAGCAAATATCATCCATGGCTATGTAGAGGTGTTCTGTGATAAGCTGTACTTGTGCTAAATAGGTTTGGTTTAGATTATTTCATAAACCTTCCTTTGCATAAGGAGCAGCCACTAGGAGTACCTTTCTTACATATATTTTTTATAGTGTTTACGTAATGTCCACTACATAGTATGAAGATAATTCAAATAGTACATTAAGATGCGAGGTGATTCACCAGCAGTGAACTACAGATGGCCTATTATTGAATTACAAAGTAACAGTGTGAAGGCAGGGACCATAACTCTGGTATTTACTGGCACAGGGGCCAGCAGGCTGTTCAGAGCTAGTTGCATGTGAGGCAGCCTTATTTTATTGCACACTAAACATAATCTTTTTGTTCACTTACTGGCAATCGGGAGGCAACTGAGAAAAAATAGCCTTTTCAGGATGGGTTAGCATAGACTAAATGCCCTTTAAGGGTGTTTTCCAGATTTCTACCTCTATACCAAGGATTCCAGGTATATAAATAAATATAAATAATTACTGTTGAAGCATTGTGCACAAAAGATCGTAGCCATGTCTGTAGCATCTCAGCATACGATGTGAGCAATTTCATGTTGAAAAAAATGAAACCCATGCTTTGCTATAATTTAGCTCAGTACCTAACAGACCAAGTGCATTTTTGTCCTTTTAATCGTTTTTGATACATTCTCATGTAATGTGCTTTTGTATTTCTAATCTAATTGCAGTATAGATAAGCATTTCACAAGCACATCATAAGAAGGATGAAACAAGTGTGTAGCAATGTGTAGGTATTACAACAGAAAGTATAATTATTTGTACCCAAATTACAGTTGGGTAGGAAAAAAGCTATTTTTGACAAAAGATAACATCTGAGCAATTAGCTGGGAAAATGTTCTATCACATCATATGAAATATATTTTGATGACCGTCTCTTTTAATTTTAATCCTTTTTATCTCAAAGTTTACATAGAAATGACTTACAGAAACTTGGGGTTTTTTTAGAAGTCTGACTACATGTTTGAAAAATGTCTGTGGGAGCCCAGATTCCCCAAGGCACTATTCAGGATGTCATTTATGTTAGAAAACAGCAGAAGGCCTGATCGAATGTAGTTTTT
>NW_028116066.1:0-1000 GCF_964273445.1 Streptopelia decaocto
CACCCCATGGTAGGGGGTGTCACCCCATGGTTGGGGGGGGTCACCCCATGGTTTGGGGGGTCACACAGATACTGGGGCCCTCCCATGGGGTTGGGGGGGGGGTATTTTGGGTCGGAACCCCCTGATTTTTGGCTGCCCCCCCCCGTTTCAGCTCCCCCCGCACTGGACCCAGTTCTACCAGCAGCCGGGCCCCTGGCCCCCCCCGTTCTACGGCACCTTCGACTACGGGGGGGGGTTCGGGGGGGCGCAGGGGGGGGCGAGCGCCCAGTGACCCCCCCAAAAACACCTTTTTTGTCCCATTTCTCTGCGTCCGTTCAAAAATCCCCATTTTTAACCCCAAACCCCCCCCCCATTTGTGTGTGTCCCCCCCCGCTTTGTGTCCCCCCCACTGTGTCCCCCCCATTTTGGGCCGTTTGGACCGTTCCGCCCCATTTTGGCCCCGTTGGTTTTTACCCATTTTCTTGTGTTTTTTTTTACCCATTTTCTTGGTTTTTTACCCGTTTTGCCCCATTTTTGGGCTCCGAGCCCCCCCCCCCCCACGCGGGACCTTTTTGGGGGGGTCCCTGCCCCCCTCCCCCCCCCAGGGCGGGAAACGCGTTTTACAGCGATTCCGGGTTTTATTTCGTTCCCGTTTTGGGGCTTTTTGGGCTTTTTGGGGCTTTTTGGGGGTTTTTATTCCCCTCAGGGGACGAAGGAACAAAAACAATAAAATCGAGTTAAAAAAGAGACGCAACCGCCCCCGAGCGGCCGCGGCCCCGCCCCCTCGGCTCCTTTTTGGGTGGATTTGGGGGAATTTTGGGTTTTTTTGGGCGGATTCGGGGTTTTTCGGGAGGTTTTGGGCGGAAGCAACACGCACCGGAAGTCGTGGGGCGCTATCGGTGTTTCCCGCCACCGGAAGTGACGCGCGGGCGGGAGGCGCCTCACTCAAAAGGCGCCGGGTGGGGACGGTGGGTCGGGGGCGGATTTGGGGGTTCCCCCCCGTATATTTTGGGGGTCCCCG